>NC_142519.1:19312241-19612241 GCF_964205215.1 Stylophora pistillata
CAGGAAACAGTTCACAGAAGAAGACGAAATTAAATCAAAACATCAGGTGTCAGCTTGGTCAACTTCCAAGTATATAATTAGTTCCCCTGACTCTAAGATCTTATTCTCCTTCTCAAAGCCAAAATATTCTGTTAAAAGGTTGGATTCTGTGGTGGCGATGATTTTCAACGAAAGTGACCAGACCGCTTATAACATATCATCCACTGTTGCCTCAGGTGAATCAGGAACTGCTGCTGAAAACCCGTTTTTTAAATGGCTCCGCGTTGCAGCCTACGGCGTTATCTGTGTGAGTGGGGTCTTCGGTAATCTACTGGTAATTCTCGCTAGTCGTAAACCAGACATGGCTACAGTGAGCAACGTTCTCATTGCAAATCTTGGATTGGCAGACCTCACGGTCTCTCTCATCAACATGCCCACTGTAGTTGTGTACAGTCATCTGGTGTACTGGCCATTCGGTGCTGCCCTCTGCAAGCTTATTCCGTTCCTACAAGGCCTAACTTTATCTGCCTCAGTGGAAACGTTGGCTGCCATCGCTGCTGAGCGATACTGGCACATTGTTTTATACAAAAGAAGGAAGTTCACCGTACGTGAAGCTCACAAAGCCGTGGTGATCATTTGGGTGTTTGCCATTTTCATTCCTGTCCCATTGTTGGTATTTAGCAAGACCTCAAGGTGGAATGAAGGAGACAGGGAGATCTGCATCGAAGAATGGCCAAATCTGAAAACCAGGCAAGCTTACACAACTCTGGTGTTCTTGCTGCTGTATTTCCTTCCCTTAGTTCTCATCTCCTGGCTTTACATACGGATCGGTCGCTTCTTGAAAACCCAGCCGATAACCCGACGTGGTGTGTTGACATTCATTTAATTTCGTTCCATTGATTCATTTTACTTAAAAGGTGTACTTTTCTTTTAAGTTCCACAGACGTTTTGTTTTCTTCCACTAAAAGACCATAACACTAAAAACATTTTGTATATATAAACGAGATGTCAAGACTAAGCATTTTCAATCGTTTGGGTTGCTTGATCGGGTACTGCGATAGAAGCACACCTTGGTTTTGAGGTTTTTGTACGCTGCATTGAAACACAATGAGTTGGGAGAATTAGGTAAGACTTGGCCATGATCCAAATTTGCTTCAGCTCAAATGTTTTGTTTTCCTTAGTAGGGGTCTTAGTAGGAAAATATACAACCTAATAAGGTCAGTCTGCTTAGCATACAAGCAGTACACTCTTGTTTTTTTTTTTTATCTTCTGTTGTTATTATCGCGTTCCTTTACACTGCGATATAATCATATCCTTTCAGATAACAACCGACGTCAGCGGAAGGTGATCAAGATGCTGGCTATTGTGGTGGTGCTGTTTGCCATCTGTTGGTTGCCATATCACATAGGCTATATGTATGTCGACTTCACTATGTCCCAGCTTACTCCGCCTTTCATCTCATTCATCCTATTTGCTCAGTGGCTGATGTTCGCTAACAGCGCTTGTAATCCAATTGTGTACGCAGCCCTGAATTCTAACTTTAAGACCGAGTTCTTTTTAATACTGTCTCTTTCAAGACGCAGACAACCACGAAACCGCAGGCGAACGGCCTCGACTCCTGCTGAGGTTGTAGAGAGTGCCCTGTGAATGATTTTCATAAGTTTCGAAAGCCATGGAAGGTCCTAAAACAGACTAAGAGCTTTAGTGGAAAGCGCATGCGTACTTTATTAGGGAAAAACAAGCTGAAATCAACGAATGAAGTTATAATCGAGTAATTTAAGATACCATAGAGTTAATGGCCAGAGCTCCTAAGGCAGGCCGTTGAGCTAGAAAACTTTTTAATGGTAAAATTACCAGTTTTTTTTTAACTTTCTTTTGGAGACTTTGGTCCGCGTATCCAGTAAGCCGGATAAATAACGATAATAATATGCGTTATTTAGTAAATTCACGGACTCAACACAATGCAAAAATTTCTTCAACATCAACATCCCAGCATCATTTATCATATCGGAAAGATAATCTTAAGGGTTATACTCTTTTTTGATCAGGACAAACTTCAACTTGATCTGTCGGTGCGCAATGCTGGTCACTGCCGTCTTAGTTGCCGTTTCATCGGGACAGTGTTCCGTGAGGTTTTCTGTATTTCTAGTCTATAGTTCAATAACTGATGGAGAGGTCTTATTACTGATCTCCTGCATATGCATGTTTTTATATCATGGCGGCTCACGTAAAACTATTAAAACACATACAAGGCTTCGAATGGCATACGCGCCCTCTTTTTTTTAGGTATAGCTTTGAGAAAAATGGCGAAAATCAAATTAAAAATAGGTAAAGAAAAGATCCAACGGTTCATTTACCTTCTAAATGGAAAATGCGTGGCTGGACACAGCTGTACTTACCTTGTTATTTATTTACAACAGCTGTAACGGAAGGAAGGGTGCTTAGAGTTTAGCTCGAGAATATATCTACCGTCCGCTTTTACATCCTCAACGCGATTGTATTATATATTATTTATTTTATGCAGGTTTAAAGATTGATTCGCAATGTACATTGTTTTAAGTGTCCTGAAGCCCTCGTTTCATGGTGCAAGAAATATCCAATTGGATTATGTGTTATTGAGTATTATCATGAATGCTTGTGCAAAAAGTCACCGTGATGATTCTTCCATAAATGCGCAGATCCTCCAGCGCAAAGTGAACTGCGACAAAAGCATTCCATGTTGTGACAACTTCATGTTCGTTGTTAAAAAAGTTTGTCTATTCAAAAATGTCCTCTTTCAAGTGAAAAGTAAAAAAAAAAATGCATTAAATATTTCACTACAAACTTATTTTCTGCTTATTTGGATTTATTCAGGGTAATCACAGGTCACAGCCCTCCCTTTCTTCTTCCAGAGTCTTGTCTCGCCTGGAAAGTTTCTCTTTGATTGCGAATGAGTCCTTAAACACTAAAACGAGGCTGATTCAACGATGATACGAACTTGACATTGTGAAGGACACTGAATATCGTGCTAGCAATTCGTGATTGTCAATACATCGTCTTTCCTTCAGGAAGGTTGTGAACACCTTGACTACCAAAAACAAATCCAACAAAATATATCGTCAAGAACAGTGAGTAGCAAAAAGGAAATATAAATCTTGAATATCTGTCTATTTGATTCCCATCCAGAGTGCAACGAAACGTTTCCTTTATTTTTTCCATTAGTGTTCTTTGGTTGTCTTTCTTTTTCCTGAAAATTGGCTTCGTGTGATTGCAAGTTTTGATCGGTCTCTTAGTGCCATTATGTTTGAAAATTCTTCCGTTTTCCCTGCCTTTGGATGAGCCTATAACGTTATCTAAAGAGTCTGTAAAGACGTACGATTTGCCTCCCATGCAAATTCGTATCTCCATTTTGCTATAGTTATCAGCCTGAAAGAAGACAAAAAGAAAACATGAAAAAAATATATGTGATAAAAATTGATAAACCGCAAAACAGAAAATACCAAGTGGGATGTTCATCCTGTTTTTAGTTCTTTTTGTTTTGTTTTTTTGTTGTTTGTTTGTTTTTGTCCTGTTTGTTATCATGTGTTAAAGTTTAATACCCTCAGTGATGACTTGCAATTTCTATGAACTGTTGAATTGTTCATCACCACAAGAAATTTCGTTTTGAAGTGCATGATTATACTCAATGTTTTGGACGGGTTTAAATATGAAACGGTAAAGTGCTGATTTCATTTACTCTAATCTCATAACCTTTCTTACCCAATCCTCTGTAGAGAAATCATCATGGGACCTTTCACCGGGAGAGAAGCTTCCAACATACTTCATCCTTCTTGAATACCTCAGAACAAATACGTATTCCACCAGAGTAAGAAAAATGAATCCAAACGACATCAGTAGAAAGTAGTCAATAGCTTTGAGGTAGGACACTCGCGGCAGATTTGAGTTCACAGAGCCGAGCATATAACAGATCGTCAACACTGTGGTGATACTGAGGCCAACACGTGCTGGAATCGCGCCTGGATCAATCCAGAAGCTGACCCACGACAGAGCTACGATGCACACACATGGTATGTACATCTGGAAGATGTAATACATGGTACGACGTTGAAAGTGTATGGTCACTGTTAGACCAGAGAATGATTCTGGTAAGAGGAGGAGAATAGTTATAGTTGAAGAAAAAAACTAATACAGTAGCTATTTTAAAAGAATGTCTTTAAGTGCTTAAAAATTCCGTTTTCCCGTGCAGTTCATTCATCATTCGTTATTCGAAAAAACCACTTACATCGTCATGCAGTTGTATTCGTCAACACCTTATACGGTGTATCTATGAATGGTGAACTTCACGCTTTTTCATTGAGACTGTTAACCATACACTGGTATGTTTCGTTTGTTTATTCCTCTTTCAAGCTGCCGTTTAGTCTTCCCTTTTTTTTTTTACTAAATTCGGAATCAAATGCAAGCGCGATCTCAATCACCCCCACTGTTTGTCACCTGAGTGGTATAATGGATGCTTGAGCTTCCTCGTCGCGTTAATGACTGTAAACTGAGCCATTTCCTTGTCGTATATATAGATTTCAGTCCCGACTTCTTTCTTCCAGGTGAATTTTAGATCGTCTCTGTCATAAGAAACTGAAACAAAGTTTGTTTGTTCAGACATGTTTTGATGCAGGGAACGGTGAAAAAACGAGTCATTTAATGAAGACTCTGAAGTGAAAAGTTTAAAAGCTCCTCATGTTACTCACAACTTTCCAAAGCTAAATGACAAATCTGATCATCCATTGGATAGTTGCGCAAGTTCATTTTACAGGAAGCTGTAGATTTCATCCTACCGAGATATAACAACAGATTTGTAAGATTTTGCTGATACATTGAAGCATATGTTGAAAAAAATCATTTAAATTATGATTAATTCGCCAAGCTTTCAGTAATTATGATTGACATGCAGATGCATACTAGAAAAGAGAGACCTGGGCCCGTTTCCCGAAAGTCCCGGTAACAAAGAAGGCCCGAAACCATACATTAAAATCAAAATTTAAGGAGAAGCCTGATATAGCACCCTAACTCGTCCATTTTTTTTCTTTAGCTGATACTTTTTATTATGAATTTTCAAAACTTTTGAAACCCCTTTCTTTACGGGCCCGTTAAGTTACTGTGACCTTCAAGAAACGGGCCCCAGGTCTTACTCAGAAAATCACTCTGAAAAGAGACTTCGTCACAAACTAACATCATGGTAATGCATGCAGTATTTCTCGTGAACTAGCCGCCAAGTCTCACACTAATCATGCTGTGAACAGCAATGCTGATTGAGATATTCACACTTGTCGTTGTCCCATCAAAAGATGGAAGATGCTGGAGATTAGATGCCTTCAAATGTACGTCTTGGAACCCAGAGGGCTCTTACTTTGCTTCAAGCCTTTCACGATTTCATCGCCTAGCCTAAGGCCAACGTATACAGATATCGGAACACAAATTAAAACGTGTCAAAATTATCATACCGGGCACTCAGCATCATGTGACCTCCATTCAGGTTTACCCAAACTTTCTTGTTTGGAAGGATAGTCTCATGGACACTGGTTTGAACTGAATTTACGAAGAAAGTGTCTGGAATCCAGAATTTATCAGCGAAGTCGCCTCCCAGTGTTAAAGATCGGTTAAGACCTAAATCAAGTCTAGGATCCTGCCAGAACAAGCCTAGGTATAGATCCATACTAAACTCCTAAGAGACAAAAAGTAATTAAATGCCCATTAACTCGTATGCTCGGTTTGTGTTCTTTTGAATGTGGAGTAAATGCTTTGTTGTTAAGCGAGATTAATGAAATGCTGGAAATTTCATTTTGCTCAAACGCAAATCATATTTTTGAGAATTCTTAAAATTTTTTAAGGCTTTGAATAACTCATAATTTGACCTTTGGACCATTACTTTTTAACCTGTGTTTACACACTTTCTTTTGTAACTTGTTACATTTGTTTCTAGCATGAACATTTCCATCTTACTCACCATATTTGCCTCTTGAATTTCCCCAAATGATAAGATGAGGATGTCCACTTTGACATCAACACCGGTCACTATTATTAATGCAGGAAATGTTGTAGTCATTTAGCATATCAACATTAGTGACCAGTGGCTGTACTTTGCCACTGAAAAGTCTCAATGGGCAACAACCGTCCCATCAACGCTCCTAAACGTTCCCGCGATGCCACTAATCAGGGGAATAACCCTAAATCATAAATGCTCCATGGTGCTCTAATGGTGGAAGAGTTGTGTATAAAGTATCATGTTAGGTTGGTAGGCAAGCAGTAATTTGGCTAGTGGGTAGGTTGGGAGGAAAGTGGATAGGCGCATTGCTAGTTAGGTGGTTACTGGGTATGTTGGTAGGTGGATGGTTCTCAATGGAGGGGTAGGTGATTGGGTCGGCAGTCGGGTACATAATAAAGAGTGGAAAAATCGTCCATATTACTTCAATCTTTTCGATGGTCTTTTAAATCTCTGAAACTGAATACCTGTTTACAAACTGAATCGAAAAGAACGCTTACCTCCATAAAAAGGCCGCATGTTGCGATCGTAGTTCCTCATGATCAAATTGATTAATTCAGACATATTCCTTCCTGGTTGTATAAGCGTCCTATTCTTTGCTACTGAGAGCTTGTCACTTTTTCATGTGAAGAAATGGAAAGGGAAAATTAATCTTTGCTATCGATTAGTTGATCATTGCCTTCGCACGAAAGAAAAATAAGTGAGAACTAACTATCCAAGGGACAGCCACAGAGTCTGGAGCTTGTGAGTCAGTTACATTTTTTGTTAATTGTAATCATAGTGATGTTTAAATTTTAGAGACTATTTTTTATTGGTTATTTCTAGACAAGTTATCCATTGTGAGGAAGAATGGCATTTAAATCTGATATATAGCGTATAAAGTGATTTTATCCCTCCTGTAAACATCCATTAAAAATAAAAATAAAAATACTGCAATAGGACAGATTTCCCTCTGATGTCTGATAAGTGTTCAACCCGATATTCTTAGAGATGGATATCCAGTTTCTTTAATTCTATTTTGTTTGGATTGTACATACCAATTTGAACATTTAAAATACTCACAACACGTTTGTAGCAACACATTCGACGATCAGTAACGCCAACGCAAGCATCCTTCCTGATGACATTTCCTCGCTCACACCTGAAAATAAGATTTTGAATAAGGTTAAATTCATTTGCGGAAGCATTTTCAAAGGTAAAGAGGACTAGTGATCTTTTTCTATGGGTCCAGTTGCTACCGCTTGGTGATGCCTTGAACACCTAAAAAGGTGCATGTGCTTTTCTTTTCTTTAGCTTGTCCCTCTAGCGTGCTCAGTAGTGTATGTGCTTTCTGTTACTGAGCGATGATAAATGCCTAGGTATGCTACGTTACTTGCGACGCTCATGTTGAAAAGACAGAAACACAGTTTATGGGTTTTGTTCGTGGGAACTGCACCGCTTTCTATGCAGGGCTTTGAAAATAACTGCCATAGTCAGGGACGGAAGGAATCCCGGTCCTGTTATACCAGAGTCAATCCGTCACTAGCTGAGACGACCAGAAAATTCACTTTGTTACGCATCAGTTTACTTTACCATGAGTGAAAACCCCTAGCCTGCGGCTTTTACAGCGAAATTAATTTCATGGCCATGTAAGTGATGCCCAGCTTCTCGATTCTGTTGTCATACAAGGAGAACAAGGAAAGTGACTTAGCACGTATAGGTGGTCTGTGCAGTTAAATTACCCAGTGTTGTCATAATTGTTGCCCGTTGGATGCCACAATGCTTAGTTTTAAATCGACTTACTTGCAGAGGAGGGGAGCTTTAGGTTTCTGGGGAATGTTGTCGTTATTTTCACTTTCAAATGGATTTGTTCAAAATTGTTGACATTACTAGTGAAGACATTGTTTCAGGGTAAATTATTGTGAGATACATGCCTGTAAATCCAAACTTTAGGTCGGCTTCTAACTATAAATATTCCCTTGTTCACAAGTACTCAAACTACTAGATCTTGAAAAATGTCCGCCCTGGGCATTTGGATGGCCGTCTAATACACCGTATTAAACGTGTACATGATTTTCAATACGTAAGGTATCTTGCGGCACCCTCACTATTGCACCACATAGGAATCAAACATGCGAAGAACGTGATGTTTCTTAAACCCCCATCAAAACATGCACATACACAATAACGTTACAAATGTATTTATACAGCTATTTTCCGTACATATTTATTATTAGTTTCTTAGTATTTCCGCGAGGGTCTGTTGCATTTCAATCACTCATTGTCATAGAATGATTGAGATATTCAAATCTTGTGTGAATGGGCATAAAAAATTAAAAGCGTGTTTGTTATTTTCCGAAAGGGAACCGACGTTTACCTTGACCTAGCTTTTGAACGAAATGTACTGAAGTCAAACATCTATTGTTCGATCATGTATAACACGAAGTGCAGGTTTTGACTCTAAAAAAATATGAAACAAAAAAAAAATCACTTGAAAACTCGGTTAAATAATGTATATTACTATTTCATTATCTGTCGCTGCGTTTGCAAACTCCTGCAGTTTAATACCTAGCTGGCAATTTCAGGCAAAATCGTAAGTAACAAGAACTGCTCTGTTTCATGGTGCATAATTTTTTCACCTAATTTCAATTTTTTGTTCTATGTTCAGTTTGAATTTTAAGCTCCACTTACAGTCAATGATCACAGGATTATATCTATGCGTCCGTCTAACTTTCCAAGTTTTGAATTCTCAATTGTATTTTTCGTTGTTGTTTAGCTAACAGTGTTCTGGGATAGCGCTAGCGTGAAGTTTTAGTAATTTGTTTGGAGCTTCTTAACCAAATTTTGTTTACCATTCTTTTCTCGCGGTAACATATGATAACGACGAATTTTATAAAACATTGAAGCGAAAACTGTCACATTTCCACCATATCATGAATAGTGTATCTTCCCTAATTGCAGAAGATTTCTTACGTTGAAATAAAGCTTCCTATGAAAGTTAAGAATTCTAAAACTAAAATTCGACGATTTACTCCCCTAAGAATGATAAAAAAAATACAGCTAAAACATTCACTCAAAGCTTCTCTCGAAAATTCAATAACTTCTAATTATTTGAATTAGCTCCTCAATGAAAACGTATTTGGGTGAAAAGACCGCAAAACTGCTAACGGGCGGTGGATCGTCTACGATCGTACACCAAGTTTATCGTCTGCCCCAGATTTGATGTTTAGTACTTTTTGACCTGGACTTAGATGAGAGATTATACTATTGTGCGATCTCGACGAACTGTAGTAAATGGATCTATCTGCATATCGTCTTGTCATGATAACTAATATCATCCTTGAATAACATTTACCTTTGACAGAGCGAAGGGAATTCGTGGCTGTATTCGTTCACTGGATTACTTTGACTCTACTATGCTTATTCAAGCGACGAAAAGGAATTTATAGCACCTCAGTTTGAATTTTGTGTCAAATGATTTGAGATTATGCCTGATTTTTTCCCAGTGAAATCCCCGGATGCCACAGTAGGACTCCATTTGTCTTTTGACTAACGCTATTTGACCTCTGTTACGGTTCGGAAAACAACACAATTTACACTTACTCATCATATGCTGAAAATTGGCGTAACACCCTGCGTATATTTCATTACCAAAAAAATGGTTGATCAAGACTAATAATAATTTCATTTTTATTAAAAGTCTTTTTTTTTTTTTGTAAACCTTAAAAATGAATTCGTGGAAATTACAATCATGCAATTACATTTCATAACTCAAGTCAAGTTGTGAATGACAGGTGCTTATGAATTTTTAAACGCAGTTGTATTAACGATTTTGAATGTTAATGAGCTGTGATTCAATGAAACTCTTGAATGTTTTGTGCTTCATCAGAAATATCTTCTATAATGGCATCTGACGTAAACTTTCAGAAGTTCTCTTCCTCTATCAGTGTCCACCAGTAGAAGTCGACCACACCCTTTGTTCAATGAAATTGCTTTTTAAAACAGAACTGGAGAACTCAGCGGCTATTTATTCCTGGAATAAATGCTCCAGAAAAAAATGTAGTTTTCTAGAGGTCGAACTTAGCTAACTCCGGTAATGAGATGATCTTATCATAAAATGAGCCCTTTTGAATGACTTTTGTTTCAAGATAAAATTTTATTTTCTCACCCTTTAGTCGCACTACGGTTAAAGGAAGGAAAATGGAACTTGTTCAACTTGACAAAACATCTCAAAAACAATCCATCGTCTCTTGCATTGGTTTATTAAATTATCATAATTGGTGATCTTACCTCGTTAGCTGCACAGTGTCTTTGACGGATTGAAGAAGGATTTGAGTATTTCAAATAATATCCAACCCTATCGTCTCCCTCCCCCCCCCTCCCATTTCCTGAATCTTGAACATCATTATATGTTGTGAATCACCGACATGCAACTATTGTTCTTAAGTTCTCTTTTACGCGCTATTTTTATTCCATTATGGCTCGCAGATAATTCGAGGGATTAAAACAACTATCAGACGCATCTATTAGCAAGTTGATGTTTTCTTATATAGGGGAATAAAATTATTAATTTCTGTGTCCCCCGTAAATTTAAGTTACTGCAACATAGATGCACTTTGTGTGCGGTACTTGAAGGTTTCCCTTATTTTTGGGACATAGACTAAGAGACGTATAGATCTGTGTATAAATGACACTTGGGGCACCTCCACTCCGAGTGGTTCACTACGCCACACGCATAATATCAAATATAAAATGGCTGATGATCTTGCGAGGTGTTTTTTCTTCTTCGTCTTCCCTTTTGGAGTTTTCCTTTTTCTTATATTCATTGCACGTTTCAAATTCTGTATAATCTCGCTATGATTAAATACAGTGGAACTCCTCAAAACCGGACGCCCTTGGGACCGGAAGAAATGTCCGGTTTAGAGGGGTGTCCGGTGTACTGAGGTTTTACCCATAAGGCAGTTTTATGCTGCATAATGTACTGTCTGACTGTAAGTACCAGTCCATGGTACACGAGCACTAATAAAGCACATCAGTAAAGGAACTAAGAACAAGGATCATAAGGAAACTTTTTAACGTCATTTTATTTAATGTACAAAAAAAAATCCCTGTTACACACAGGGTAATATGATCGCCGCTTTTAATACATTTTTATACTTCCTTCTTCTTTAATTTATCACCTACAGTTGATTTACCGGTCACAAGTTTACCGCTAACAGCCTTCAGAGTGATGTTTGCTTCTTCGTTTGTTTTCGCAAGTGATTTCACCAGCAACATGTCATTCTCTTAACCTGACCCCTATTGTTGTCTTTCATTCAACCCAACAAAAGCGGCACGATTGTCGACTTAGATTTTTTGCTTCAGTAGCGATAGAATGAGCAATTAGCCGATGCGCGTTTCTCACTTCTAATTGGGATTTCACAGCTGTATGATTACGATTTTAATTTTAATCACGTTTTAAAACGTGTCATTTGATTTTGGCGGCAAGCTTAAAACTTTCAATTTCTTTGTCAGTATGTGATTATGGACTGAAAAAAGCGTCCGGTTTCCCGAAGTAAGGGGTTCCGGTTTATTGAGGTCAAAAATAGAGAAAATGTATGACAGAGACTTAAGGGGCGAAAAAAAGGTCCGCTATAGAGAGGATTCCGGTTTAATGAGGGTGCGGTTTAGAGGGGTTCCACTGTATGTTTTTTTGTTCGAAGCGTAGTTACAGTTCTTTAATCGTTTTAACACAGAAATATGACCTTATCAAGCACTTTATATATCACAAATATCGCATACATCTATATATTCTTTTAGACTTTGGTTAAAAAAAAAAACTGTCATTTTATCCAAGTAAGTTATCTTCGACACCAACTATGATCCTTAATTAGAGACTACAAACAGCTTAAAGTAACTGACTATTGTATCTCCAAACAAAAAAACACATCTTTTTTAGGAAACACTTTGCAACAATAGAAAGTAACTCTTTGTTTCTCTCATTTCATATAAATTCGTATCGGTGCGATGAAAATACTACGATACACTTTACCACGAGGTAGTGTGGCTTTCGATCCATATGTCAGACGGCTCAAAATTGTCTCTTTTATTCATTCTTGAATTTTAAGAATGGATGTCCCTTTTTACAACTGATTTGCAGTCATTCAATGCAGCAGTAATGGCGGGGAATCTAGCCACTTTAGAAACACGTCAATACGCAAACTTAGCACGGATCAATTTTGACTTCGGTTCGTTCAAACAAGGCATCTGCTCTTAAGCTCTCATTTGTTCTAACTGAGTTGAAAGGACAGTCCGCTTAACCCCACTTCCCAATGTCCACTTTATGCTTTATGAATAGTATTATTTTCTGCTCTTGCTTCGTTTTCCAAATTGCACCCGTTTGGGCGGTGTTACTTTTTCACCATGTAGATAACGAAGTAGGTAGTCAAAAAGGCGGCATATCCTAGAGGAAAGAGAATTCTTGAGTATTGGTCTAAGTAGTGGACTCCTTTTTCTGACCTAAATTTGCGTTTTACTCTCTGTATAACTCCTTCGTTCTTTTTATCTCCTTTCTTGGCAAAGAAGGGTTTTAAACGTGTAGCCAGGTTCTGCTTTCGTTTACGATCGTGCAGGGAGCTTTTCCTTTTTGGGTAAGAAGAGCGTGCACCATTTTCCATGTTTTCCAAAGAATGTCTGAACTTGTAGCTTTTGCCGTCAAAAGCGACTGTTACAAGAAGAGGTCTTCGGTCCTAAAAAATATAATAGTGTAGATATTTGGTGAAACGTTACTGCTACCTTACATCAGATGATGTTAGGCTTACACCCTATATTCGGTAAATATTTGAGTTTCCTGTTAAATAGTTACCTTTACAATTTATGTGATAGCAACAACAACATAAACCTGCAAGGGAAACCTTAAATTTTCCCACTAGGTAGGTTCAGCTCGAAAGTGATTTCGGTGAGTATTCATTACTATCTACTTCCAAGTGTACAGCTTTGTCAAGTGACTTTACATGAAAGAAACTCAAGGGTGCTTTTCAAGTAACACCTTAGCAAAAAAGTGCCTCCTCTGACACTAACACGGAAATCTCTTAATAAATCACTGCGCTTACAACAAAGAGAGTTTGTTCAATAAAACAAACAAAGAAAAAAGAAGACGGCTATAGGAATCGTGCAATAGAGGTAAGAGAGGGGCGTCACACATGTACTGCTGTTGTAACCGTCTGTGTACTTACCGGATTTTCTTTATCTTCGTTTAACTTGCAATCATCCTTCTTAGTGTCATTCATCAAGTGTACTTTGCGAGATTGCTTCAGGACAAGAACATATTCTAATAACGTCATAAAGATAAAAACAAATCCCCCAAGTAAGAAGTAGTCAATAGACTTCAGGTAAGAAACACGTGGCATCCCTGCATTGACGTTTCCACGCATGTAGCTGATAGTCAATACAGTGGTTATGCTGAGTGCCACGCGGGCGGGAACGGCCTCGTGATTTATCCAAAAGCTGACCCAAGAGAGTGCTACAACACATACGCAAGGTATATACATTTGGAAAATGTAGTACATGGATCGTCGACGAAATATCATAGTCGCTGTTAAACCAGAGAACATGTCTAAAAAACAAAATCAAAAACAAATTCAGGTTGATTTTTGATCAAGAAATATGAACGTTTAGGGATACAACTGTAGCTGGCTACTTTCAGTTCATCTCCTAGAGAGGGTTATTAAGTACAGAGTATCATATTGTTAGCTGTCTTCTTGACATTTTTTTTATTCCTATTGTGCGCTACAAAGTAGTTGGCTCATTGGCATGAATATATATTGAACAGGAAAATTATCGGGAACACTCTATCGCCATCTTTGCTCCTCCTTTGCAATTTTGCGATTTTTGTTCTCGATGGAACATCTCACTTCATTTCAAATTGATTCCTGCCACCTTACAGTTTAAACTTTAGCATAGCTCGACACTTATGTCTGCAGACTGTATTAATTCATTTTACCATGGAATTTACCTCCTAAACCATTAAGGTTCGCAGCAAAATACTAGTATCGTACTTCAAATTATGATGTATTGTATTCGTGTATTTGCAGTAGACTTCTTTTAGTGACGGCTATTCACCACGTGAAAATCATTATCCTTACCAGAGTGATAGACTGCATGTTTTAGATATCTCGTGGCGCTCACGATATCGAACTGTGCCATTTCATTGTCATAAATGAAGATCGAACTCTCCACCGGAGATCGCCACTTGTATTTCAAGTCTTTTTCCTCATACGAAACTGCCATATCGAAATGATAGTAATAACATCAAATATTAAGTCAAAGTGTACAGCAGTAAAAAGGAAAACCATCGACAGACTGGTATGAACACATAGACTTTAGTCGTTAGTCGCAAGTATATCAGCTCCTCTGGCGTCGCAAGATGTCAGACTAGTTCAAAGCAATGGGAAAAAACGTATCAGAGATAATAAGAAAATTCTTCTTGGCGGGCCACATCCCAATATGAAACTTAGTGGTTTCTTGTGAGGGGAACACTTACAACTTTCAAAGGCTAGGTGACAAGTCTGCTCATCCAGTGGGTAGTTCCTAAGGTCCAACTTGCACGAATTTTTTGTTACCAACCTGTTGTGTAAAGATTGTTAAAAGAAAAGAAACTTCAACTGAACAGACTATACTCGAACGATGCAAGCATCGAAAAAAACACAGAAACTGTCTGTCCAAGAAGGGTAATTGATTTCATTGATGGTCGACTGTTTGTTCTCCGTTATAATTGTAGTTTATCAAAATACAATCTAAAATACCTTGCACTTAGCATCATGCTTCCGTTAATCAGATTTATCCATATTTTCTTGTTGGCGAAAACCATCCTGTGTATTCTTGTATCGATGGAATTGACGAAAAATGTGTCAGGTAACCAAAACTTTTCGCATGCTATTCCCCCAAGGATAATTGTTCTGTTGATACCGAAAGCCAATCGTGGATCTTGCCAAAACTGGCCAAGGTATAAGTCCACCTCAAAATCCTGCAAGATAGCAAAGGGCATCAAATAATATCATGTAATCATGAATAGTAATCGGCTATTAAGAGAGGAACAGGGAAATTACAAATGCGCTTGAGACAAAGAGGTAGCAACAAAAAAAGGCACAATAGATTTATTTACTTCGAAACTTAATTTTTTTCTTTGAAGATAACGGATTTTGAATGAAGTCTCTGGAATTAGGTGAATTTAAGTGCCACATACCATGCTCGTTTCACTAATCTCTCCAAATGACAGAATTAACATGTCCAAATCGACGTGGAGTGTTTGTACTGAAAGAAAACACGGCATGAATGATTTACAGGGGAAAACGCAAGGCTATAATAGTATCTTTGTTTAGAAACTAAGATAGCAAATTAGGGATATAATTTTTTTTTTCACCTCTCATGGGTTCAAAGTTGCCGAATTCTGGGCAACTCCCTCTCCTTTCCAGAACAGTGATTAACGCAGCGAATGACCGCCTTTATTTTACAAGATTAATGATTCGAACAAAAGCCGGCTTCGGAACCAAATCGTGCAATCCTGGGCGGTGTTAAACAGGTCCATCTCACACACTCGGATAGCCAATCAGTACACAGAAATCGAATTACCTCGCTGCGCCGATGAGGAGCCAGCCATACATTAAATGAATGATCACGACAAGGTAACATATTTTTATCTAAAGAGCATATTTACCTCCATAAAATGGACGAATCCTTTTGTCATAGTTCTTAAATACAATTTCAAGAATATCAGAAACGTTTCTTCCTGGTATCACTAACTCCTCGTACTTCAGTTGGAATTCCCTGTTAAGTAAAGACAAGTTTGATGAAATTTTTTCAGAAGTCGCTCATAGTTATTTCAATCCTCACAAGAATCGCAAAACAAAAATTGTGAACCCAATAAGAAGCATATAAGTGCATGTAAGTCCAGCTAGTTACCATGAGCAGAATGAATGCACACCATATATATATTGTGGGAGGAAGAAGACAATTAAACTACAAGTTCATCCCTACAAGCCTGTTTCTTGTAGTTTACTTGTCTTTTTCCTCCCACAATATATACTTCGCTCTACTTCTATGTATTGAGCACTGTTCTACGAAAATCAAGTCACACTTTATATATATATATATATATATATCTTCTAAGGAAGCCCTCGGGACTAGAAAGTGTCCCTATAGAGATGCTTTTAAAATCAGAGGCAGTTGCCCCAAAATGGGTATTACCCCTGTGATTCTGGAGCCAGATGCATTTTAAAAAAAGAAAGAAAAGAAAAAGGTAAAGGACTTACCATGGCGGTGTATTCGCTGGCTTTATTTCTTCGCTCCTATTATGACTTTGTGTTCCTAAGTCTATAGTTGACTTTCTGCATATTAAATTTTTAAAGAAAAGCAACCTTACTTCTGGGTTGATCTTTGAGAAAAGGCGAGTAAAGCTACTTGAATAACTGGAAGAGGTGCTGAAAAGAGAGTCGTTTCATACACACAAAAAAACAAAAAACAACTCGTGTGTAATATTCTACCGATGTTTGTTTTCTTTGCTTCCTTTTTCAAGGTCTCAGTTCTCCTTTGTTGAGAAAATTCAATTCATCTCATCACATTCATTACAGATAATGGCAGCCTTTGAAATTGAGGTGCTTTTTTGCTTTAGAACTTACGCTGTGCTGAGCATAGACTCAAAAGGATCCCCAATCTTAGTGAATGGTGGTTTGCTCGTTGAGGTGGAGCTCTCCTCCGTGCTAGAGGTATTTCTTATCACAAAGCCATGGCTAAAACAAAAAAAAGCAAAGCAAAATAAACGCATCAGTAAGAGAAAATAAATGCCTAACTTCTCCCTTGTTTGCCACATCTCTTGTGTTCTCTTTTCTAGATTAGCTTTAAATGGAGAGAAAGAATCATTTCAAACAAATGTCTGTATATGTGGCATAACAAACGTGTTAGGTGTGTAGGACAAAATAAGCTTAGCTTGTAAAAAGCATTTGTTTCATCCACAAAGTTAATGGCATAGGAACACTACATAAATTGATAAAAAGTGATCCAAAACTTCCCATGACTGGACGGAAAATGCGTGCACTGTAAGTACCTTCCGTTGTCCTCATTGTATAGGGCAACGGGAGGTACTTACAGTGCACGCATTTTCCGTCCTGTCATGCTCTCCTTAGACACGACAGCACATTTGAACTTTATCAAGAATAATTGAAGATAACAAATCTATATGATAATTACGTATGCAACAACAGCCGATTTAATACTTGCTCCATTAAAACAACGACAACCTGTTCTCGTAGAAACGCAAATGATATGACAGACGAAAGGTCCAAACTGAATCGGAACGAGCTGAGAAGTCTTAATTTGCGTTTTCTATGCAAATTTTTATAAACGATTTAATTTAACGGTTAAGCGGTTTAGCGGCAGAAGTTTCTGAAATTTTGGCTGCCCCTTACTGAACCGTGAGTTTGTTTTAAAAATGGTATTTGTATCAAGATTTATAATTATGTTAATGAAACCAAGGTGAACTAGATTGAGGACAGTGCAAAATTATAGAGCGGTTAAAAGTTTGTGAGCCATGCTGTCAAAAACATAGGCTGACTATAGTTAGAGCAATATATATAATTATGAACTTTGTAAACAACATTTATCGCATCAACCCAAGTTAATTCACAATCTCCTTGAACGCAACCACCAGTCACCCAATGTCTATTAAATGGTTGTTGACGTTAAATCAAACTTGAAATAATCTTTCGAAAGTGAAGGCGAAATATGGAGGTAAACATCTCTTAGTAAACTGATGTCGGAAAATTTGAACGTTATTACCTGAGTAGACCTGATAATTGTAAACAAGAGAGAAATCCAACTGTGAACAAGTGCGACATCGCTGGCTTTCCTTCTAGAGCCACTAAAAGGAGAGATGAAAACAGTGAATGTGTTAGTATCATGATTGGAATATCGTGGGACACCGAGTAATGCAAACCTTGTCATCCCGAACATTATATTACAACAGTACTTTTAATAGTACCCACTGTATTGGAAACCTCCCATCACCTACAAACTCTAAGGTCTTGAAGATCTTATGCGCGACAGCTACTGAAAACGTATTTGTTTCCTGCACTGATATGTTTTACTAGCATAAGCCCATGCTGTTGTAAAGAGTGGTATGGTACTCAACTTTATCGGAACCATTTTTACCTTGAATATTTACTTTATATCAGCGATTCATAAGTACACTAATGTAGGTTTTACGCAACAGGTTACTACACAGAGCTTACTACACAAACAAACCATGCAGTGACGATAGGAAGCGTATCAGCAGATTAGTTTAAGATCGAGAATAATCCCAATTCAGCCTCGCGTACTGTCCAAGTTCTTTCCTTTTCAAGCAAACAGTTTTACAGAATATTATGCAGACGTTCTCCTGTCCCATGATTCGGGATTTTCACAACTCATACCAGACATTAAATTGCTAAGAAGACGTTTGTATAGACTGAGAGCACTTTCACTCAGCATGCTGAAAGAAAAATGCATTTACTTATTTCAATTCTCCCGTGGGGTTTGCCGAAAGTACGAAAGTTCGGGATTACTGTCTTTTTTTTTTAGGGTAAGATATTTAATCAAGAATAACTTTGCGTTGGTGTGATTTTTTTCAATTTTGCGGGGGATTGTTGTCAATTTTGCTTTTTTTTTTTTCTCATCTGGAGACAATTCCATCGCATTAATAAAGATTAATTCGTTCTTTTCAATCAAAAAATATCGCGCTCAGTTGTTAAAGTCCCCATTACTTGTGTTTGTGTAAGTTACATGCAAATTTTTACCTTGTCGGAGGTTTACTTTCTATGTAACGGAGAGAAAAAAAGTGAATTAGACTAGTTTTGTTCTACAATTCATTAGCTCTAGGCTGCCAATGTGTCTTAACTCTGACTTATAATTACAAAGAGAGTGTGCGATTTTTCTCTCTAAAATCAGAAACGGCTCATCTATTCGGGGATCTAAGCAGTTTCTCGGCGGTCTGAGAGATCATTATTACGAAGAAGTGATCATAGGATGATAACGGTTTGTATGTGAGTTCTTCCTTTCAAGAAGTATAATGGTAATTGTGGATTTTCTACGTAAAATCAAATCTTTATTTAACACTTCAGATTCAAGTTTCCTTTCAAATTTGCCGTCAGGTTTCAACTTATTAATTGGCAATCCTTTGAGGGTAGACAAAACATTCATTTTGCTTGGACGGACATCGATCCGATGAAGTTTTAAACTCCAAATGCATTTGTCTTAATGAGGTAAATTTTTCAAGCATTTTTCATAATAGAAGTTGTTAAACCTCCGGTTGGTGAGGAGAAAATATGCTGTAGCCTTCCTTAAAAAGGTAGTCAAGAATTTGTAATTTTCATCAGGAGGTGTCCAGAAACCCGCGACTACATCCGCGTGGTAGATTTCCTCCGAATTCAATTTTTGCGAAGTTCAGGCATTCCAAAGAAAACCTTTTTGGTCAGTAGATTCTCTAAAATGGAGACTATTGAAACACTTTTGTTGCAAGGAGCAAATTCGAAATGTTAAGAAAATTGAATCCAATAGGTAATTAGAAGAGACTCGCGTTTATGTAAATTCGATTCAATTTTCAGCTTTACCGCTGTGTTGAAGACTTTTTATTCCAAAACGTCTGCCGTTGTGAACGAAAGAGTCGAATAGCATAGACTGTTTTTTCCACATATTCAGGTGATAATCTTGTTTGAGGTTTACCAGCATCATGAAACGGAAAATACAGCGACATTTAGACTTCTACGCAATCTCCTATTGGTGCCAAATTTCATCCGGCAGCACCTGCTTGCGACCTGTCCTTAGTAATTTGATGCATTTGTTTTTCTTAGAGAAGTATTATGATAATACGGCCAGACTTTGACCTGCTTTTCTCTCTCTCATCTTATAGAATTGAGGCATTTCAGAACGCAAATTTCATCATAAACTAGGAAATACGAAATGTCAATACGTTTAGCTATATACGTGTCCTAATTTGTCATAATTTCATTCAATTTGTATACACTGTTTATGTATATTTACTTGAGGGCACACGAATTTTTCAATTCTGTAACTGTAACGGCGACAACTTAGATGCACAATTAAACACTGCTCAAAATGATCAAAATAGATAAAGCAAGGAAAAAAGACATGTAAGGCAAGTGTAATATTGTCCGTGGAAAAGAATTTAAGCGATCCTTAGATAACAGTAATCAATATAACTAACCAATAATTCTTCCTCTCGACCTGATGGGTCCTTGTCGTCAACCGCAACATTTTTCGGTACTTCCAAATTCACTCATCCTCCCCGAGTCGGCTTGAATACCTCTCGGGGGATGTGTATGACTAAAATGGCCCTAGCTAGGGATGATGGATGTATTTAATGCTGCTGAATCGCACAACAGCCCAAATTGTTTTCCGTTATTAATTACAGATGGGAGACAGAGTGGTTATTTAAATACTCAGCGCTTCGTCATTGGATGTTTAATTATTAGTAGCATGTCAAAATCTATGCACTTGCCTTACTGTCGCTCAAAATCAACAAAATTTAGCGTGAGTAATTCAAACGTGTATATAAGTTTAATACAGCGAGAGAGAACTTGTATTTCATGCGGGAAATTGGACTTCTCTGTACAACGGTACAAAGGTGATATTAAGATTTGGCGCTCTCTAAACGGATTGTAAACAACGCTTTTCCAATAATTAAACGGTAACGATAGAAGACTTCCAAGATAGGCTTTTTCTACTGTAGACATTGTTTCAAGGTCTTTTACGTCTTAGAGGGAAGAAAACAATTCAGCAATTAACTTTGAACTTCACGGTTATTAATGAATCTATGCTCTCGACCAGTCCGCTTATAATGACTTAGTGAAATAATTGAAAACAGTAGGGCACTCAAAAATCATAACATAATTTCCGTCAGCACTGAAACGATGGGTAAAGTTTGCTAGCAGGTGAAAAAGTGAACTATATCACAGAGCCGCATGAGGTTATTGTTCACACAAATGTTTAGTATCTCATTAATGAGGGACGGTTTTCTGCTCAGTGTACGTAACGTGCTCTTTCAATGCTCTCAGAGATTGAAAGCAGACCCGAAATTTCGACAACCACACTTAATGAATAATCGTGGAATACTTAAAGCGCAATTCAAAAGGATCATAACAATCATTAGGTTTTCTCCAGTGACCTTGCAATAACTTCTGATCTCCCGCAGTGAATTATATTCGGCCAGGAGACGGGCCAGAATCAGAAAATTTGGTTTGGTTTTTCCTGTGCAGGAAAATGCACAATAGTTAGTGTTCAGTGATGTAGTAGACACAGCCTGGGAAAGAGGTTGAGTTTTGGCATCTGGTGAACTCAGGCTTGAAGTGCTGCATGTCATTTAGCGATTTTTGTATTTCCAATTTGTCATGGCATCAACTTGTTCATCTCCATAACTCTGCATGTTAAAAAAGAATGAAAAGCACTCAACAGCAATCTTTTTCGTTCCCTCTGAATCGCAAATCCGGCCAGACCATAGTCTACGTGTAGCCTCCTGTTTACAAAAAAATGGACTCTTTTCTTTAAGAAAATAAAATACCAATTATTATAAGTGGTCCGGCTCTTTCATAAGTTGCTAAGAAACTGTAGTTTTCATTGAAAAAATCGGGCTTTGTTTTCACAGCTACTTAAGTTATGTGATTTAACTGTGATGATCTTTCTTTGATATTCATATCAGATGATCAGTTTGCAGCTAAATTACATGCCATTCCCATATTTTTCCTTTAAATTAAAGGCCAGATCCTAATTGGATTGATAGCACAGTTGGTTAGAGTGATGCACCGGTGCCGAATTTAGTGATCTTTTCATGCATGACGAGCTTTGCTCAAGAAAAAAATTCTCAGCAGGCATCGTAAACTGATGCCGAGGTTTGGGGAAGAAGGCGTTGGGTGGATGTCATCACATTAATTACACCGCAATGTAATTATACAGATTAGCGTCCACGAATCCACGAGAGATACGCGATTGCGTGCGAGTTAACGCAGGATCATCTAATGGCGATGAAAATCAAAATCATGAAATGAAATGAAGTTTGTTGTGCGCGTAATGGTCATAAAATACTGCGTTTTCTCTGTTTCTGCCTGTTTCCTTATAATGACATTTTTAATCACGTAGTCTTTCAAAGATCCTTCCTTTTCACAGAAGAGGCAATACCGGCGAGGCGCCGTATTCGAAAAGCCTCTCTTTCGATTATTTAGGTATGATTCTTTCGCTTGGTTTGCCATAAAACAGTAACAAAAGATATCGCAATTTTCATGTGCCGTACGACCTGAATAACAACCGTATCGAATTTCCAGTATTGCGTCACTTGGTGGATCGATCAGTGTTCACGCTTTGCGATCGTAGTACACGATGTTATTGTTTTGGTACAAAACATGTGGCGGTTGCACGACTTGGCCTCGTATCCTGGTTAAATTCTTACCAATATTATAATATTAAACCTCGACGAGATTTTTCATGTCGAAATGTCAAAAAGCATCATGTTTTAGATTTCGAAACCATTCGAAATGAAGTCATAGAGGCAGTCGGATTTTTGACGTGCGGCTTTCCACCGGCTAACTTAACCACGCAGAGTCTTTGCAGGATTACAAGTGCCACACTTGACCCTTGCAAGCATTGGTATCTACTTTTGAAAGAGGTATGTGACGTTCCTTTGCGTAAATGTTTCATATGCGATGTATTTAAGATATTTCCCGACGAAATCCAAAGTGTGGCGACACGGGAACTTCAGCCGGCCAACTCATCGTTCGAAGTAGTGGGGTTAGCCAGGATTCCCGACCTCGTTCACGTTGTGTTCACGTTCTGTCTAATAGCTGGTCTATCTTCTTCGTAATAAACAATCCCCGACGAACTTATTAAATCTGCGCGATTTATGACTATCGTAAATCTGGTGAACTCCGCCACGCTAGACTTTGAGCCCGAAGGCGCGAAAAATTTATCTTTTGGCGCCAAACTCAGTCACGACTCCGAAGAGCTCGCTTCCTAACTTACCGAAAGATCAGCTAGAGTAAATTCCCTTGGAGTGGAACTGAAGAAGCTTCGAACACAGATTTCTCATCTCGAATCAGCATGGAGTCAATTTTACAGACCCTTTTTTCCACTTCAACGTTCGTACCTTGTCGTGGTGAGGTGGCTTGAGTGCCTCAATGACCAATTGCAATACAATGCCTTTAAAGAATTCAGCTTCAGTTGGTGGGCTGTATTTTCTGCAAGGTAGAGGCCAGACTAACACGGACTTTGTCATTGTAGTTATTGTTATGATTATTATAATTATCATTATTATTAATGATTTTGTTATTGTTATCATTATCTTTATGATTGTGATTGAATCATTTTCAAAATGAAATAGGCTGCTCAATGAGGATGGCATGCTGAGGCAAGTAGATTTTCATTTATTTACCTCCCCTCCCCCCAAGTAGAAATTCAAGTGTTTCTGATAGTTTTTCTCTTCAATTGATTGTTAGAATGCAGAAGATTTTCTAAGACACATTGTTCAGAGGGCTTGTCTTAAGTAGTTGTTTTCTGATTCAAAACCACCTGCCTAGTTCTGTTTCTCTTGGGTAGTTAGTCCATGGACTGTTGTTATCTGATGGCAGAACTAACAGGTGGATCTGTTTCTCTTGGGTAGTCAGTCCATTATGGGCTGTTGTTATCTGATGGCAGAACCACCAATCTGTTCTGTTTCTCTTGGGTAGTCAGTCTATGGACTGTTGTTATCTGATGGCAGAACCAGTCCCTATTTTTTTCAGCTCTATGCTGTCAGTCTTTTATGGACAGTTATTTTTATCTGATGGCAGTTTTAGCTTGCTCTTTTTGTTTTGACAAGTGTGTTGCTTATGCTGTTTGTCACGTATCATCTGTTATTAGTCGGAGGCACTTTGGTCAATCAATGCTATCATTGTCTTCATTATTATTATAATTGTTAATTCAGCTGCTACTCTTCTCTCTTAGGGCCCACTACAGACAGCACTAGCTTAATGAAGTCCCAAAACCTTTCACAATGAGCTAACTCAAGAATTGCAGTCCTGAACAGTTTTTGGGGTTTTCCTGGCTTTTCTTGAGATTATTTTGTCTCAGTTTCAATTACTTGGATACTCATTCAGCTAGACTAACAATAACACCATTTTGTTCCTAGATAAACATTGAAATAATCATAATAGTAATATAAATGATAATAATAATGATTTGTTATTGTTATCATTATCATTATCTTTATGATTGTGATCATCATTTTCAAATTGAAATAGGCTGCTCAGTGAGGATGGCATGCTGAGGCAAGTAGATTTTCATTTAATTCCTCCCCCCTCCCCCCAAATAGAAATTCAAGTGTTTCTGATAGTTTGTCTCTTCAATAGATTGTTAGACACATTGTACAGAGGTCTTAAATAGTTGTTTTCTGATTCAAAACCACCTGCCTAGTTCTGTTTCTCTTGGGTAGTTAGTCCATGGACTGTTGTTATCTGATGGCAGAACTAACAGGTGGATCTGTTTCTCTTGGGTAGTCAGTCCATTATGGGCTGTTGTTATCTGATGGCAGAACCACCAATCTGT
This sequence comes from Stylophora pistillata, assembly GCF_964205215.1. Taxonomy (NCBI): domain Eukaryota; kingdom Metazoa; phylum Cnidaria; class Anthozoa; order Scleractinia; family Pocilloporidae; genus Stylophora; species Stylophora pistillata. The sequence continues at coordinate 19,336,810 of NC_142519.1, forward strand.
TCTGTTTCTCTTGGGTGGTCAGTCTATGGACTGTTGTTATCTGATGGCAGAACCAGTCCCTATTTTTTTTTTCAGCTCTATGCTGTCAGTCTTTTATGGACAGTTATTTTTATCTGATGGCAGTTTTAGCTTGCTCTTTTTGTTTTGAAAAGTGTGTTGCGTATGCTGTTTGTCACGTATCATCTGTTATTAGTCATAGGGTGACTTTGGTCAATCAATGCTATCATTGTCCTTAGTATTATTATTATTAATTCAGCTGCTACTCTTCTCTCTTTGACACAGGGCCCACTGCAGACAGCACTAGCTTAATGAAGTCCCAAAACCTTTCACAATGAGCCAACTCAAGAATTGCAGTCCTGAACAGTTTTTGGGGTTTTTCTGTCTTTTCTTAATTTGTTTTTGCCCCAGTTTCAATCACTTGGATACTCATTCAGCTAGACTAACAATAACACTATTTTGTTCATAGATAAACATTGAAATAATCATAATAGTAATATGAATGATAATAATAATGATTAGATTAATGGAAATAATCATAGGAATTATAACCATCAGGATAATGAACATTATTTCTCTAACTATTGTAAATATTTTTATCATTATTATTATTATTATTATCATTATTATTGTTATCATTGTTATTATTGTTATTATCATTATTATCATTATTATTGTTATCAATGTTATTATTATTTCCATCATGAATTATTAGAGATGCTTAGAAAAAAATGATCTATAGTTCCCTCCAACTCATTATTCTTTCAGTTAAGTGAATTAAGACTTTGTGATGAAATTTTGTGGGCCGAGGCCAGGAACGTGTTCGATAATTGAGTCAGTTTGCTAGACATAACGTCTCGTAGTCACGTTCGACGCACTAAAAACTACTATAAAACGAATACAAGAATTGTAAAAACGTGTAAAATGGTATATAAAAAGTCACTTGTAAAAATGTAGCGGAATTCCAAATCGATTTCGATCAATTACGATCCTCATCAGTAGTACTCCGCCATGTTTAAAATACTCATAAATAATTGTTCATATAAGTGACTCTGAAATGTCCACACTTCTTCCAGGCTTCATGTAAGCGGTCATGATGTATCAATCACAGCTCGTGGGATTTGAAAAAAGTTCCATTCGTTCTTGGAGTTCATAAGCGAGTCTTCGTTCACATTATTTATCCTCACTCCTTCAGTTATTTGTCTCAGCATCGCGTCATTGTGATAAACCCCCGTCACATCCATTCGGAACTGCTTTACCTCTCTATTGTGTTTCTCTTTACAGTGTTTCCACAATGCAGATCGTTCTTCCTTATTGTTAAGTGATTTCGTATGCTCTTTCCCTCTGGTATACGCGCTCCTGGCTGTTTCCCCTACGTATACGCTGTTACACTGGATACACTTAATCTCATACGTCACACTTTCTCTATCACACGGTCCTTTTCCACCTGTGCTACACACTGGGCAGTCTTCTCGTCCACACTGTCGCGGTTTAAATGGGTCGGACTTTTGGAGTAGTCGTTTAATGGCGATTCCGGCTTTCTCCACCACTTTAATATTGAAACCTTGCAGCAAGGTTTCAATATTAAAGTGGTGGAGAAAGCCGGAATCGCCATTAAACGACTACTCCAAAAGTCCGACCCATTTAAACCGCGACAGTGTGGACGAGAAGACTGCCCAGTGTGTAGCACAGGTGGAAAAGGACCGTGTGATAGAGAAAGTGTGACGTATGAGATTAAGTGTATCCAGTGTAACAGCGTATACGTAGGGGAAACAGCCAGGAGCGCGTATACCAGAGGGAAAGAGCATACGAAATCACTTAACAATAAGGAAGAACGATCTGCATTGTGGAAACACTGTAAAGAGAAACACAATAGAGAGGTAAAGCAGTTCCGAATGGATGTGACGGGGGTTTATCACAATGACGCGATGCTGAGACAAATAACTGAAGGAGTGAGGATAAATAATGTGAACGAAGACTCGCTTATGAACTCCAAGAACGAATGGAACTTTTTTCAAATCCCACGAGCTGTGATTGATACATCATGACCGCTTACATGAAGCCTGGAAGAAGTGTGGACATTTCAGAGTCACTTATATGAACAATTATTTATGAGTATTTTAAACATGGCGGAGTACTACTGATGAGGATCGTAATTGATCGAAATCGATTTGGAATTCCGCTACATTTTTACAAGTGACTTTTTATATACCATTTTACACGTTTTTACAATTCTTGTATTCGTTTTATAGTAGTTTTTAGTGCGTCGAACGTGACTACGAGACGTTATGTCTAGCAAACTGACTCAACTGAATTAAGACTTTGTGAACAGTTACTGCTTTATTCTGTCATTCCTGATGACCATAGAAATGGTGAAAGTCCACAGATATTATCCCTCTAAGAGTTTCTCCAGGTGTTTTTTTTTCCTCTGAATTTGGTTACAACAGAATGAAGGGCATCAGAGTATAGTGCGCCCAGCTAGACATGAATTGCATTAATATTACAGGGTCATTTTGCTGTATTCAGGGTTTAATCTTAGCCTTCTACAGACAAGTTTGTTCCTCTAAATGCAAAACACATTTTACAAACTTACAAAAACTGCCAAGAAACAGCTACTAAATTTATGGAAACATGACGAACAAGTCAACTAGACTGTGTACTACACATCATTGAAATCAAAGTATCACTTTAGGAACATAAAATCGCAAGGTCAGTTTCCCATTTTTAGTGCCTGAGAAAAGATCAGGCCACCAGATTACTTCAAATTCCCTGGTTGCTCGTCCATCTCAATTGCCAACAACCATTTTAGTTTACTAGGTGAGAATCGTGCTTGATTTCTTGCCCCATGCTCTTTAGTTGGCCGCCTGTAAAGGTTGTTGAGAGTTTAACAGCAACTACTTGCAGCAACCTCCATATTCCCCCGATAGCTTTTCTTAACTCTAATGGTACAGAACTTTGATGACTCAGACCAGAAATAACATCATTCACTCTACCATCCCTGTAATAAAAAACTTTAGATTTTTCTCTCCATACAGGGAGCCGCAAATGTATTTTTACCCTCGCACGTTTATAAAAGCATTCGGCATGCCTGCTAACAAAGCTTGGATGTATGTTTCAGGAACTTAGTATCTTTCAACTAGACACCATTTGCCTGAAACCAAAATAATAATTACGAAAGTTAAGAGATTATTTACTTCTGGAGTGAAATGTACTAAATGATTTGCCCTTTCAAACATAAACCTGAGTTATCAGGTTTTGTCAATCACAAAATTACACGCCGGGTTATTAGTATTCCTTGGGGACCTTCCTATATTATAAATATCTAAGACAAGCAGGTCATTTAGCTAGGTAATCTATGCTAAAAACCGCGCTGTACAGCACTTAGAATTATTTTCCTCACTCATTTTTCTCACACTGCAACTTCGCGTACAACGCAATTATTACTACGCAGTCATATCTGGTGTCCAATTGGGAGAAGAGCTTATTATTTTTGTTTTAGAGGTGAATTGCGATTTCTTGTATGTCCCTTATTTCGTCGAAGAAAAGCTCGAACAAATACTGAAAGTAATGAGTAAGTCACTATGAACAACTAGTGCAAAGTGACAGCACTATCGAGCCAAACTGAGAACTGTTCTTTAATGAATTTTAACATGAACCACCAATTCTTACTATTTTTAATTTCTGCGTTTTAATAGACTTTGACATGTTCTTGAGAAGATATTAAATCGGTTGGCGCTGTTGTTCCCTTCTAAATTATTTTTGTGGAAGCGCTTCAGAAGACACTGGTTTAACTAAAACCATGTTGGGCGACGTTACATTTTGACTGCACAACCCGCAATTAAATTTAATTTTAACAGCTATTCGAGTGTGTGAAGAACGGAAAAGAGCAAAATTACATACCATCGGCCTTTCGATGCACGGACGAATTAAAACTTTTTACAATTCCACTTATCCATTGCTTGTAACTGATAAACCTTGTCCTTATTCTTGCGGGAGGCCGTACGATCTGTTGTCCATTGTAGAACTTGGCAAACTTAGCGCACTCTGCCTCGAGCGCAACAATGTGATCTTTCGATTCTCTATCTCACTAGCGCAGTTGTTGCGCTGAACATGGACGAATAATACATCGCAGCGTGTCTTGTAGATAGCTAGAGATGCCATGCATGTTTAGGATAAGCGCTGAATATGGACGAGCGTTAAAGCCGCCACTGAAAAAGCACACTCGACCGTTTTTCAGTGTAAGGATCAGGTCTTTCACACAGCTGTCAGAATTAAAGAGAGGAAGAACGTCGATCTCGCTCACCTAAGTAGCGAAGTACACCACGAGCGGCGACGATGATCAAACACCTGGAAGATCACCGTGGTGTCCCTCTACTCTTTGGTATCATAACCAAGAGCGAGCCCTTTCGACTTGTCACTAAGTTTTACGGTTTATAAAGCAAAGGCCCCGCTCTACACAAAGCCTTAAAGAATGAAACACTAGAAAAGCTTACTTAGCTTGGAATTATAAAAATTTCCTTTCTTAAAAATCGAAGATTTTCATGGTTTCCGTAACTTCGTATTTTTCCAAATTTCCTCTTTTACATGTTATGCTGTTTTGCATTTTCTTCAGCGTATAATTTAGTTCAGTGTCGATCATTTATCATCCTTAGAAGAAAATATTCTGATCTTTACGTTTAACTATAAAATTGCTTTGGCTTACATTGTGCGCATAAAAGGAGCGTTAAATTAAACATGAGTTGATTCCACGCGAGGGTTTTACCTGGAAAAATGCCTGCACACGAGAGACACCGACATTACCGCGTGTCCCTCTCTGGAAAACATTCGTGTTATGACAAGAAAGGTCAGCTTAAGGGTTTTGGGTTACCCAAACTATGCAATTTTGACGCCGAAAAGTGCCAAAAAGTAATTACAGAAACTTCATCCGCAACACCTTGAACGTGCTGTGGGCGCGAACTGAGGTCTTCTCTTACAGTTAATAATTGCCAGGCGGAACTCAGATCCGGCTTAGCCTAATTTGCATAAATTTTTTTGGTGGGCAAAGCTCGTCATGAATATTGAATCATATAAAGATAAGAGCATTCAGTTGTAAATTCATGATTATACTTGGTTTCAAATCCCCTTCAAACCTTACTGCAGACTTTATTTTCTTAGTTAATCTATTTTTTATATGGAATGTGTTAGTTTTCATCGTGATATATGTAGGTTTATGAACGTTTGATAGTATGTCTCGAGAATAAGTCACAACTACTGTAGATCCCGGCATACGGTTCGAGTGCTGTATCATTAGTCTTCCTCAGGCGATGAGGTCGAATGAATGCCTGTCGCAGTTGACACATCTGTAACTAGCTTACGAAACTTGTTAGACGCCCAATGGAGCATACACAAAACCAGAGAATTAGTTAGATAGCTCTATTGTTCCGTTTTAGTGGTGTTTCAGTGACTGTGAACCAAGACACAGATACTCAGTAGCTTTGAATCAACATTGTAACGAATACCGTTCATTGTTGTGATTGCGTGACCTTCAATACCTCCTTGTTTTATGTGACACATCGAATAGCTGTCGGCATTACCTTCCCTTCGACACACGTGTAAGTTACAAGCGCATGTAGTGGAAATTAATTGAAGGATCGTCGAATATATCATTCTAATAGAACGGAGAAAGAGGTATATTATATCGTTTGTTCCTTTTATCTAGACCCCGAAATGTACACCATTTAATCGAAAGCAGATTTGTTATGTTTAAGAATACTTGTGCCGTTTAGAATTTTATATATGCGCGCTCCGCGTGCTCAAGTTAATATATAGTAATAGCTCTATTAGGCTCGTTGTATTCCAGTTTTTACGAGCTTTCAAGTCCAATAAATCCATTGAGAAAGATAGATGCTTATAAAACATTCTCCGATGCGGCGCTGTTAAGAAATTCACAGACCGAAAGAATCAATTGAAGTCAGCGTCCGCCCCTTTACAAACATGCTATATAGATACGAATCGTATTCATTTCAAATCCTCCCCTGACGAAGACTTAGGAAGTAGAATGCGATCTACAATTCACTGCAACTACAGATCACGAGGCAAACTTTCATTGTTGACCTTAGTTATCTTAATACTCTTTCAATATCACTCTATTCAATCCAGAGTTTAAATATAAACGAATTCATATTCTCTTTTCTATATGTGTAACACCCAAAGTAGTATACTCCTTTGTGTCCTTATTCACAGCTCTGGAAAGTAGGGTGGCTAAGCAGCATCTTTCATCCAGACATATTTCCTTTTAAAGGAAGTAAACGTGATTTGAGAATCAAAGGTAAATTTTAAACGCGAACTGAAAACTGATTGCTCACTTTAAATTCATACTTATCGTTTTGTATAACTGAAAATCACCTGTAGCTAGCTGTTAATGTTACAATTCCCTAATCTCTTCTGTCAATCTCTCACACATCAAAAAAGAGACCTAAGATGTTGAATTTTTCGATAATATAAAAGTTAACAGAGATTATGAATTAAAGAAATCTCGGTAAAATTACCAATTATCGATGTGCATGAAGACAATGTAGAAAGCCACATTTGTGTGGGGCAAACCACGTACTTACCATAGGTGTTTATTACCTAGTTATTGCAATTTGAGATTGCCCATACACGCATTTAGATAATAGAAACCTTGCTTGTGAATTAGTGAACCACACTTTAGGGAGTTAACGTTAATAGCAGTGGTCAGGAGAAATGCTGAGGCAGATGGAAAATTTTTTGAATTTTTTTAAAATCCTACACTGAGCAGTTTTTTAAGAAAAAAAGGAAAGAGATCGCACAAAGGCAGTGTATCTGATGTTTGACACATCGCATTTCTTTGAAACGTTTTTTTAAAACGATTTCATCTACGCATTTCGTAAATCTCGGGTTGATTTAAAAAGCGGTTTTAGGAATTAATTGAAATCTTGACTAAGCCACCCATAAGCGAGTTATAGATGTATATCACCTTCAAACAGATCACAGCGTTTTTTATTGGTCACAAGTTATCATGAAAATGGCCCCTTAAGTTGTTTCTAAATATTTATTAAGTAACTATCGTGATCCATAATTACTTGCAAAAATCATTATTGAAAAAGTCATTTCTGGTTGATGAGCTTTGGTTGCTAACTGTGTTTGAAAAATAGCAATTTGAAAATGGAAACGAAACCACACACTGCCTTGCAACTGAAGGAAATACTCTTATTGTAGATTCAATTGTCATGTTATGGCAAGCGCTCAAATTTATTTCCTCTTAAGACGTCCCTTGTATGCCGCGAGTCAACATGATTGTAAATGTTATTTTCAGCAACCGAAATAAAAGCGAGTTATTCTATTTGCAAAGTTATGGCTGGTAATGTTAGGCCAAAATAATGCAAAATAGAAATATTACATCATTTAAGGACCTAAAAGTAACAGCCTTCCATGAAAATTAACAAATAACTTTTGCTCGATCACTTAGAATCACGATATATGGTCTCCCATTTTTTTTTGCACAACTAATGTGGAGACGATTTTAGAGTTAGTCGTCTCAGATCACTTTCCATTCTTTACAATGAGAGTGATTGGCATATCTCAAAAGGATGAGAGTAAACACAAATACTGTTTTATAGCATAAGAGTAAGAACAATTACGTGTAAAGACGGTTACGAAAAGTATAGTCTTACCTAAACTCAGTGAAGAGGATTTTGTACGTCACACTCAAAGAAAGACGATCAACTTGATGCGATGCACTCAGGGGTTTGTTGTTACTTTATGAACGGAGCACTGAACGGAGATGATAAAAATTGATAACTGAGGTGTATACAGGTACCCTACGTACTAAGAACTTTTAAAAGTATCATGAAATATTCATTGATTTAAGGCTATTACTTCAAGGAGTATTTCATTCAGAGTAATTATTGTATTAATTATTAAAAGTGTTTTGAGTACTCTTAATCTGACAAAGTTTCTCCAAAGAGTCTATGTACGTGAAAACTACATTTCAGTCCTTAAATACTACTGTGAGAAGAAAACTACAACAAAATTAATTGCATTAGGAAATTATGAATTATAGGTCTTCCACTTCTAAGTTTAATCGGTTTTTAAAACAAACAGCAAGTCTCTGCTTTTTGAACTCTAATCGGGTAGGCATCACTTTGCAGATTTTGATTTAAAAGTGCGGTTTAGGTATTTAGCATAAACATGGGTGGAGAGAGGGATGATTATCTTACCCTCTGGCTATTAGAAAACTGACTATTCTCACACAGAAATAAGGTTTTCTTCCATTCCCAGTCACCACTGGAGTCACCTTGTCTCCAATTTAATTGGAGACAAGGTTTAGTTTCTTGCCTATTATGATTTACAACAGTTCTTAATGGAAGACGCAGGAGGTCGTAGCCTGATAGGGACACACCATTAAGTATTCATACTCTCACTGGCGTTAATTGATCATTAAATGGTCTCAACTGCTGAATCATTGCCCTTAAGCCGTTGTTCTCAGACGAACACTTTTAGTTTATCATAAACTCAAAGCGATAAAAAATGGAAACCACTGTGACTAAGTTGAATTTTTTTTTCCACCAGTGTAGCATAACATTAGCATTTATCGAAGTTTTCCACTTGGCTAATGACTTAGCTTCTTTGGGATCTAATCTTTCCTTTGATTTAGAGGCTGCAATCATGGTTCTTTGATGGTTTATTATCCTAAGTACATTTTCATCTCCACCGATCGAAATCGACAACCCAACAATCAAAGTACTTCCAAACCGGTTTTTAGTATAAGCTGATCTAAATGGAAAGCTAACATTATGTCTTTCTTAGGGAAGAAAATTTAGGCGTAATGATTGTGAAAGCTCGTAGGACTAATGCCGAAAAAGTCTTGAGAATCTGAATAAATGGGAAAGAGTTCTGCTTGGAAAATCGGAAATTATTTTAGTAACGTGAAGTACATTGATACTTCCTCCTCATCTTAAATTTGTGGTGGTTACATACGTTGGCGTTATGATCGTTTTTAAAAATGGTGTAAGTGCACTGATGAGCAAATAAAGTGCACTTTCCAACGGACCTTAGATAAAGAAGATTTTGACGCTCTCTTTTATCTTGAAAGCTTTTTACTTAGAGAAAAATAAAATTTTGGGAATGATCTGTTGAACTACGTGGCTAATTGAGTGTGCGTTGGGAAATGTGTTGCTTACTAAACTTTGATGTGACATCAAAAAAATAATAGTAATGAATAAAGTCACAAACGCTAGGTTTTTTTTTTTTTTTTTTTTTTGTTCATATCATTGCAAACCGCAACGCTTTTCAACTGAATTTTTCTTTGGTAGCTGAAGTATTTTTTGTTATTGAAATCAAAAAAGAAAATTACCTATGCATTCCTTATTGATATTAGAGTGACCTAGTATTGACTCGGAAAACTAATCAATCAAACACTGAGATTAGTCACAGCTCACAAGGGAGCTAATTCCCATATTTTGTTTAATTCGATCTCGTCTAAATATCTCCTCAACAAATCTGAATGAAATTGGTCTATTGCAATGTTCAAACCCATTTGTCATCCATAACCGATCATGAAAATATTATGAGACTGGTTCACTCAGCAAGGTACGGATTTTCATTAATGCTGTAAGAAATAAGACCACCTCAATACGTACAAATCATTTTATGGTCAGGAAATATCCCTAAAAACAACAGGGCGGAGATATGAAATTTAAATTCGTCGATAAAGACATATTTAACTGAGCGGTCAGAAAACAAAATTGGTTTCTTAAGTACAATGTATTGAATTTCCTAGACCCATTCGTGGCCTTATAGGAAGTCACTCCCAGTAACGACTCCTTTTTTCTTTTTATCAGATAGCCGTTATCTGCATATTTCGAAGGACGAACTCAGCTGAGATTTTACAGGATTTCCCAAGTGAAGTTTTACTAGCATCTTAAACACATGTCCTCATTGTATTAGGAAAGATTATAATTTGTCATTTCCTGCGGCAACTGGGATTTCCTACTGATCGACTTGAATATTATTACAAACCATGCTGCATATTGAGAATAACCAAATTGTAGCTCTTTCTTTTTTCTCACTTTCAAGGTGTGAGTTTAAATGCTCGGGTAATTTGCAATAAATCAAACTAGCGTCCAGCTTAAATTCAATCACGGCGTGATCGATCGTAAATACCTATCAAAAACTGAGAATGATGTGATAACACTGGGATAATAAGTACTTCAACGAGTTTTCTTCAATTTAGGAGCATTAAACTCGAAATACTACGATTACAATGAAATTAAGAGTGGTAGCGACAGGTACAAAAAGCAGACGATGTGACATGTATTACATGTTTACGGCAACTGTTTATCTCCCTACAGCATTATCATAGATTCTTTTTTTCATTTATCTGACTTTCCCCTCTATTTTCCCTTTCTTTCGGGAATTACTGGGTTTCCAAAAAAATTGAATCCGTGATTCAGTTTCAGATACTTCGTTATGTGAATATTCTTTCAACTATATTTATCATGCAACACATTTTTAGAAAAGAGCGAAATGATTTGTTTCATTTCAATTTACCTGAACTTTTTCCATTACCATTGATGGCGCGAAGGAAAAAAATTACTCCTCTAGAGCTCGTCAAAAGTAAACCTTCAGTTAGTGGTAATTCTGGGCCCAATATAGCTTCGTTTGTCAAAGAAAATTAACTTAGTAATTAAAGAAGAAATCTTATATCTAGTACTTAAATATTCATTAGCCATATGTGCCCAGCAAAAAAAACCACAAAAACTTGATAAAATAAATTTTAATAAACATGCGAGCATTTTATTACCGGAAATCATCTGTTCGAAGATTCAAAATAGTGAATCAGTGCTCGTATGGAAATTAAACGCAGAAATAAAAACATGACAGCATGCTCTCACTTCCAGGAGACAATAGCATTTTTCCCCTGCTATATAGCTCAGTGGACCTTCCTTCGACTCCCTTGCAGTGCCCAATTTATTTACAACCTGGAGAAACTTCCCACAAAGATGAGCTCAAGTGTAGATATATGACATTTCTCTCGATGCCCATAATCAACACTGAACACGTTGCGCATGATCGCCAATGGTTATTAGAGTAAAGGGTAAGTACTTGGTGTAATCCTTAATGTATGTTAATGAATGCAAATGACCATGTATTCCCATATGTTCTTCTGCATTGATGCATGTATGAAGGATTTCACCAAATACCTACCGAGTAAAGGGCTTAGCCGCTGTCCTATCATCTTGTCGGCAACATTTCAGAACAAAAGAAATTCCTAAATTTCCGAAAGCCTTCAAACCCAGTTTTCATTTTTGTTTTTCGTAACAGCGGCCACGGCAAGAATACCTCGAAGCAGTAATAGTTTTTATGGAGAGCACAATGTCTGACCACTTTTCAGTATTTTCTTGTCGTATGTACAGACACTTTTTACTCCTGGGTCCTATCACATCATGCGCATCTCTGGTGAAAATGAGGATTCCGAAGTAAAGCTATTAAGGAGTATTCTTTGCTTTCTATTTAACATAGGAAATAAAACCGATTAAATGTACTGCTCCATTCGTTACCTCCTTGAACTTCTTTTACACGAGTATAATTGGGTCGAAAGTAGAAAAAGAACGAGGAAAACGATGGAAACAAAATCGATCAAAATCTTTTATTTTTGTTTATTTGTAAGCAATTGTTTTAGTCCGTAGTTGCACAACTAAAAATTCTTTCAGTATATTACCCGTATTAAAAAGTGCGCAAATGTTTTTGCTAGATATAAATAAAAAATACAATGAGAATTTTTTATTGGAGCTAATGTAAGAATGGATGCCCTCCCACAAGTTTCTGGTGGATCAGAATCGAAATAGATTTTCATTTTCAGGTGGTACCTTCTGTTTATCTCGAATGTGGTTTTTACGTTGTTTGTTTGTTTTTTTTTTTTAATCTGAAAAATTTGACAAATTCCAACAAGTATCGTCGGAGATACAGTAATATAATTACGACAAAATTCCTGCAATCCTAATGAATTTCTCTTAGTGGAATGTTGTCGACGGAAATGGTTATTTCTTTCATGATACGAGACGATACTTAATTAGTTATTTGTTGTCACAGCACAAGTGGAGTTCTGCCGTTACTATAAATTTGAATCCCTTCAAAGTAATGACAGATCTTAAGTGAGAATCTTTTCACTTACCTTAAAAGAAGATGCCTCTGGACTACAAGACGAGTTGCTCATTAGTTTCCTCGGATCCTCCACTTTCTTCTTGTAAACCGTTGGACTTTAAAAATGCATTGCGCAATATCATTATTAGTGAATTCTACTTAGTTTATAAACGTGTAAGATATTTTCAAGTTGTCGGGCCAAACAAGACTCTCTGAAGTGTTAGAGAAATCGGCGAAAAATGCTTCAAAAGCACGTTATTAGTGCGAGAAGCAATTATGCGTGTGGGTTGATAGCAATCAAGAACAGTCTTTTTAAAATGAAATGAAATTTACAAGTTGCAAAACAATACATCCCTAATTTCCCATTAATAAATAACTAGTTTAGGACAAAACAATGTCTAGCCGGCTGACTTTGATAACATTTGTTTCACTATCGTTACAGTTGTGGCCCGTGAAACGCGCGAAATGACGGCTGATAGAAAGATGAAACTATCACCGCAGAAGATTTTTCAGATAAATACTAAATAACGAACGTTACCATGTCAACAACAATTAACCTATTTCCTTATCTCTGAAATTGAAATGTTTTAGTCATAAATGCCAATTGCAAGCTCTTTGACTTCAAAAAACATCTACCAAGGGGACTTTTGTAGAGAACTTTGACAAAAGTTTACACAAAAACTTTTTATGTAAACATATATAAAATGTATAATGACCTGTGAGTTTTCAGGCCAAAATTGCTGGTTTTTTCCCATTATTTTATGGGATGCAATGACTTTGATAAAGATAGTGCTGTGATAATGAAGTAAAATGTCGGTTACATAACTCAAATCCTGCTACCACCGATGAATATATCTTTTTTACCTTCCTGGTAACAAAAAAATCCCCATGACGATTTAATAATGGGGCGAAGAAAAACTAACTGAAAAGTTAAAACAATAAATGGAATTTTCCTACCTCGTTGTCAAATTCGTAGTTAAATTCAATTCAATTCACCTATATTATATCAGTTGAGGTTTTCTCCAAAAAGATTCTTGTCACGTTTCGCTTATCTTTGACTAGTGTTACTGAGTAACGTGCTCACTGTTCGTTCTGCCACCTTACTGTAACTCTGTGGTGATCTGCCGTGTTTATGCTAACAGCAAGATTCTAAGTTTATTACCATGAACTTTAAAAATTGGTTAAACCATAAGAGCTCATTAATTTTAATAAGCCAAAGATAACAACCCCAAACAAAGTGGGGCGCACTATGAGGTGTTGCTTCGTGATGGTCGCCCTCTCTGATCCCTTAGCACCGTTAACCGGGGCGAACGAACGTTACGATTTGTGCTATCATGATACTGCATCGTTCCTCTTAATTGATTGGATTTATATAAAAGTAAAAACCACCTGCATGAAAAACATGTTTATAACTCAGAATGTTAGAAATTTTGAGTGGAATTACATAAAACTTTAAAAAAAGGAAATGCTGATATTTTGATGGACAGTTTGGGAAGGTTCAAGTTAAAGTGAACAGTTATTTTTCTCGCTCTTGCGTTTTTATTTCTGATACCATTACTATGCAGTAGCTGGGACTACGAGTTACACCTACTGCTGCCGGTTGAGATAACCCTGTCCTTTTTGTGCGCTGTGTTTAATTTGTTTTCAGCCTTTCCTTTGAGAAAGAGATTATAACCAGTTTATTAGAATCTCTTGTTTTAGGTTACAATAGCGAACATGTATTTACTACATGCAAGAGTAAATAAATTAGGTTACATTTTAAAAGTTTGTTACGTTAGATCACAGCCAAATCTGTTGTAGTACCATTTTCTGTTACTATTTCGGGAAATTCTAAGGCAAATACTGAGTTGGAAGTAAACTATCAAAAATGTCGGCTGATGAAAGGACGTCGAAAAATGCTAATGCAAAGCAAATTCTGTGAGGCATTGTTGAAATGGACTATTCAAGATTCAGTGAAGTATGGGACGACTGTGCTCTCGTAAGAACATACATAATCGTTCGAAATACTTAGCGGCCTATCGATGTTACCGTTAGAAATAGCTTAACGTACGTACTTGTCATAATGAAAGAAACTTTTACCTAGGTGAATTCGGTTATCTCTTTGAGGCTTAAGGGAAACTTCAATTGATTATAACATTTAGCAAGTCTCCCACATTATTTGGTATGTTAAAATATTAAAGATGTTGAACCGTGGACAGATATATTCATTTAGTCGATGATACAAGAAACAGTTAGACACTGACATTTAATTTGCAAGGTTTAACATGATTGTCGATTCGTAATTGTTGTAATTCACACAAGTGGACGACGAACACGAAAGTCTTTCTATCACTTTACAACTCATGATAAATCAAGAAAAAGAGAAGGCTTGGTTCTCGATTATCTTAGAAAACCATTTGTGAAATGTATTTCAGACAAACTGAAAACAGATCAGGGGACAGGGCATTGACGCCATGTTACTCTACATGAAAAACAAAGAACCCGCTTTAAGGACTACGTAACAAAGTCAATCAATTTGGCAGTCTCATGTTACAAGTAGAAGTCATAAGATCCATTCTTACCTGATGATATTTCTTAGTAAAAAACCAGGAGTTTACGACAGGTTAAACCCTTGCTTTGAGGTTACACGATCCACACATACTAACAGCCAAGTAACAGATTGCCGAAATAGATAACTCCTTTCATGTTTGAGAGTAAAGTGAATTCCTGTGACACCTATAGTTAGTGTTGCGTGAAGATATTGATTCTGGCACGATAATTATCAAAATTAATCTATTGTCCTTCTAGTTATTTATTATCCTTCTCGTAAATTCAGCTGCTTTTTTTATTTCACGTTACTTATTCAAATGTTTAATTCATTCGAGTGAGCTGACTACAAATCAATTTAGGTTTCCTTGAGGCTAGCATTAAAACAGTTCCTCACAGTTAGAGCAAACGATCATATAATGAATTTTGCCGGTGGCAACACATTGTTTATGTTTGTATCAGCTCTGTCTATAAACTTTTCAATTAAATAGGATGTCAAGAGATTCTTTGTCGCCACCCTAGGGCGACAGGTTCTCAGTTGTTATCACGGAATATATCAGAACCGATATTCCGTGATAACATCTCAATTGGTTAGAGCGCCGGATTGTGTTGTGTGGGAGGTCGAAGGTTCGAGCCCCGGCCAGACCAATACTCATGGTCTTAAAATAAGTGAGGAGAAATTGCTACATTTCTTTAATCAAGAAATGGATAGATATTCTAGTCTTCTCGGATAAGGATGAATAAACCATAGGCCGCGTCTCCTACAGGGTTAGGGGTAGGAGACGTTAATTTCCCACGCACGAGATTACTGTGTCGTGGATGTCCTCCCCTGGGGTGGGATGGGTGGGAATTGGCCCTGAAAAGCCCCCATGGGGAGTGGCCAACTAACCTATGTATGTATGTATTGTCGACGTGGTGAGCGTAGATCATGTTCGCGGGGAAAGGGCACGTGCACTTTAAGAAGTTCGTAGCCGTTTATTAGTTGGTCACGCAGAAGTAAGAACTCACGCTGACAGAATTGTGACAAAACTAAATAAAACACCGAGAAAGAATGCCATTGAAAGTTTTACATCCATAACAATGTTATTTTACTTGTTAAAATACATACACACAGCCACAAAGTTTGCCTGATGAAGTTTTGTGTCACCAAATGAAAAAATTGTTGGACTCTTGGTCTGCCTCAGGATAGTAATTAATTGCTTACTGAATACCGATGAAGATACTGTCAGGTTTAATCACACATCATATGCATCGCATGATATCGAAATGTGGTAAAAATCTAAATATCACGTATTTATGGGAACTCCAAACCTACTTTAACGAGCAGAATAGACTTGAATTAATTGTTGAATACTGGTTACTTAACAGTAATGTTTTAATTTTTGGTAAATCGCGCTGAACATAAACTTGATTAGAACTTTAAAAGATTAAATTGGAAAATGAAATCTCTTACTCCATTGATCACAGACCATATATTAACCAACCGTTAAGAACTGATTATTACCGTATCTTTCTGAATTTTTAGTATTTTGTCACATTAGTTTAACTTCACAATCAACCATCTGTTTCGTTTTCGTTTACTCGCACACCCATTATAGAGGCGTTCACTGATTCGCTTTGTTGAAACCAAAGTCACAGTCTTGTAACTCTGGATGATTCCAGCCATATCGAAAAATGCTTTTAAATTAAAACAGTTATTAGCTTAAACAATTGAAAGGTATTATATATTTATGTTTTCTCGTAATATGGGTATCTATTTTAAAAGGCTTCATTTATCCCAAACGCAAGGGAAAATCCTAGAGGACATTCGTAGCAACTGCTACTTCATACCCTCGGAGTTTTTCAGTCTAAAAAAATCACACTCATAACTAAACAGTGTATGGTAAAACTGCGAATAAGGGGAATTTTCTGGGGTTTTCTGTAGCGCTCCTCGGCCTCTGTTTTCCTGTCTTATAAGTTCAAAACTGTTCTGAAAGAATGCCAATATTTTTTTTTCGTCACGGTTAAACCATCGTATACATATCTCCCCTAAACTTTTCAATTTGCAATCCAATTAATCTTTTCCAATCAGATTGGAGAGCAAGATGAATGGTGAAAACTTATTTACTCTTAGACTCTTCTACTCCTTCTCGCCTTCAAAACTAATAACGGAGTAAAAGCACCAGTAAAAAATGTTGAATGCGAGATATGCAGCAGGGAATAATATACGGGAGACTCTATCGATGATGCTTGCTTCACATTCTGGTAACGCAAACTTCACGAGTCCCTTAGTTTTCCCAAGGGCACCAATGTTGCCGCTTTGTGAACGCTCAAGGTCCTTCCCATGATCAGACTTGTCGTTTTTCTCAATTTGCCTTGGTGATGTTTCTGCATCGTTCTGCAAAAAACATCTGCACTAATAATACAATTCTTTGACGGCTTTTTCCTGTTACTTCATTACCAGTAATCACGAAAAGTTTCTTAGCTCTATGTGGGTTTTAAAAGTCGCAAATTTGCGCCAAGACCTGTGAAAAATAGATTAGGTTCAGAGTAAGTTTGGAAACAACTGCTACTCAAACCACATCATTCTATCAGCTCCTTCTCCCCCCCTCCCCAACCCCCACCCCCCAATTCTTTTTTATTTCTGCCCCACCGACCGAGCCACTTCCGCAAGAAGTAAGATGAATGTAAAGGAAGGATAATATGCAGATGGCCTGATGAAGATTTCTTCGTCGTATTTCGCATTTAAAATTGAAATGCACCCTGCCTGTCATGCTTCAGGGGAAATTTCTATTTGGTATGTTACCTGTTTCAGAGGCATCATTTCCATATCCATACTGTCGTCTTTTTTGTGCCCTTTCAGCTTTTTCTCGCTATAAAGACGCACGATGACATATTCCCCAACCGCGCCAAACACGAAAAAGAAAGATATTATGAAGAAAACATCGACAGCCTTGATATATGAAACCTAGAGGAGGAAACGAAAAAAAGAAGCTTAACTTTGGGCTTCTTCTTTTTTTCCTATTGTTGCATGCGCCGAAGAGATCTCTGTATTTATGTAGCTCGCGTGACGTTATTACGAGACGCTGAGGTGGGCTGGATCGAACTCTGCGCGAGCTTATGTCTTGAATAAAACATGTAAGCTTTGTCGTTATGACTTCCCAACAGTGGCGTGCGGAAAATTTCGTTTAAGGTGACAAGGTCATTTTCCTGTTTGAAAAGACTCTTGACTCCTGCCAACGCTACAAAGCTAAGCCTGAAGTGGTTGAAGTCTGGTATTTTTTTTTAATACATTTTCCGCAGACGCTTTTGCTCTTGGTTGTATCATAGCATCAACGTCTTTAAGAATTTTTGTTTGAGCAAAGCTAAAGAGAGCTTGGACAATTATTCGAGTAAACGAAATCGAAGTGTGAAAAATGGAATAATCAATTTATCAATTCTCTGCAGGCATCAAGAATGCTGAAAATAAAAATAGTGCAATTATTAAGATCAGTCATGGGCTTCTTGGTTGTAGAAACTTTGGCGCAGCAAGGACTAGACCGAGGGGAGTATCAGCCATGTATGATGCATGTTTTGAAATATCTGCCGCTAATTTCTGCAGTGAAGAACATGAAGCTGAAAAATTGTGTGAATATGGACTACCATTTGCTTTCGTTCTTCAAAGCATACCAATACATATAAATGGATGATTTTCACGGAATTCTGTACGTAAAAAAATTAATGATATACGGACAATAATAATAATAATGAGGATGATGATAATGAGAACGATAATAATGATAATAATAATGATAATAATTATAATAATAACGATGATGATATTGATACAATTCAAACAAATGCTTGCTGGTAATAACAGGTTTTCTTGTAAAAGTATATGATACAAAAGTAATGTGCTCATTACCGTCGGAACAAAGCCCTTCCCAATTCGCAAAGTTAAACACACGAGGACAAAGTTAATGCAATTTTCTTAACACTGTTGCCCTTACCTTAGGTACTGAAGACCGGAATGAGCCCATAAGAGTTACTATGGTTAGGACTGTTGTAACCCCTAAGGCTACACGAGCTGGAACTGCGTCCTGTGCGATCCAAAAACTTAGCCAGGAGAGGACAACTATTAGAACTGTCGGTGCATAAATCTGAATGAAGGCGTATCCGAGACGGCGCTCAAAGGTGAACTCTGCCCACAGGTGCGTATAATCTGAATCTTGTCGAAATAATAGAAACGAAAAAGTTGTTAGGTAATACTTCCTGTGTGCTCATAAAACTGTGATATAAAAGAAAACAATTTTAAAACCAACAAGGCGATCATCAGTGCCTGACAATTGAGCAATCGATCGACCGACCCATCGCTGGGCTAATCCTGCAGTAACAAATGCTCACTAAGACTAAGGTTAGTTCCCATAACTGTGATTTAATAAATCGAGTACTTACTGGAACCGCGGGTCCCATAAAGTACTATTGCTCTTCTGGTCTTGATCTCTCTCAAGGTGAACTCGTTCATTTGGTCTTCAAGAATGACAATACCTCTCTTATCTTTGTCTTTCCACGAATAGTCGACTTGTTCAATCGGATAAGCATCTGAAAAGTACATACAGCCGTTAGAATGCTAAATGCATCGTTAAAAATTAACATGAACTGAAAACGATTTCGGGGTTCGACTCGAAGATGGAAATAATTTTATCCCATCGACTTAAGGTCTGCTTCATGTGCATTGTGGAAAAGGTGTGAGTTGATGTTAAGAATTATATATGGGATTCAAACCTGGACGTCATGAGTTGAGCGACTGCAGCCTGTTTTATTTTTTTTTCCTCTAATTAGAAATTTGGTCTAATATGTTAAGAAAATGTTCCGTTAAATTCTCAAGGGAGAACTTGTTTAATAAGTGAGTAAGTAAGCAGGTAAGTAAGTAAGCATTATTTAGACAGGGTAGCCCATTTAGCTCCATAGGTGCCCTATGTCAAAACGTAAAACACACTAAAAGCCCAGAATGAGTTCACTCAACAGCTTAGAAGTGTTAAGTTGCAGGACTGTTTATCCAGAGGGTAGTCCCTCAGATCCAACTGGCAGTTTGCTGTCATGGTTATCCTATAAGAAATTAATTTATTAATTGATAAAACAATTTTCCTTCAGTTTTTCAAGATGTTCAAGTGACTATAGTTTTATGAAGACTAAATATGAAGGGACAATCATTTACTTACTTTTAACTGGCACAGTTTCTACATTTAGTTGTAAAGAGAGCAAAATGATGGTTAACTGTGTACTTCATTTTATTTTCTTATTGTTGAGTTTAGCATAATAGTCTATGATAGCTTCTTTCTCAACTTGTGTTATGCATTGAAGCGTCCCGGTTTTTCAGGTTTCACAAATATGACATCTAAGCGTCACAAGTTACAATCATCTAAGCGTCACAAGTTACAATCATCTAAGCGTCACAAGTTAAAATCATATACATATTGAAAATTCATTTGTTACAGGTAGGTATGTTTTCCACATATTTTTAGGAACTGGTGTTCGTTACCTTGAACTCCACGTGACCTGACCGTCAGGCCTGATTTTTACTCTGCTGTTGTCAGCAGGAACATTGTGAAACTTGGCTGTCTTGATGTTGAGAAAGAAGGTATCTGGGAGCCAAATAAGATCTCTGTAAGATCCGGTCAAGAAAATTGGCTCATCGAGGGAGTGGTTTAAGCGCGGGTCTCGCCAATATTGACGAAAGAACATGTCAACTGAGAAATCCTATGAGACAAATGTAAATAGTTTCTCAGATTTCAAGTGGACTTCAAAAACATTTTGGATCAAATCCGATGATGAACTTCAGGAATCATCTTAAAACATTGGCAACAAAATGCCCTGTGACTTTAAAACGTTTGATTTTTGCGTTTCAGAGTGGAGTGTTCTATTCAATACCCTCAGTCTAATTCTCTTTTCTCACCGTTTAGTAATCGGTATGGATAAAGTTGGCTAATCGAGGCGAATTAGTTTTCAAAACGTATCTTAACTCCTAATTCATAATGCACACTGTAATCAAAATGTCAATGATTCCTTGGTTGCTATTACTTACCATATCAATTTCCCTCACTTTTCCAAAATGTACCACGGACATGTCTATGGTAACATTCAGTGGCGGACCTGATGCGGGGAAAAGCACTTCGTAAAGTGAAGACTTTTTGTAGGGGAGAGATCATAAGGGTGCGAACTGCGCATATTTGGCCTGTTTGATCGTTGAGGAAATGCAAAATTCAAGTTTGATCCAGACCATAGCTGAGAGAGACTATTTAGAGGAGATTTTCAATGATACTGTAAGCGTCATAAAATAAGAAGAAATTCTGTAATACCGACGCATTACCTCTGTAAAAAGGCCTCAGCCGTTTATCGTAGCGATCTTCGTGAAACAATTTCTTCATAGTCTCTGTAGCGCTCTTGTAGCTTGAATACAAAACGAAGAATATCAATTTCAAAACGATGTGGGTTTATATTCTTTATTTGGTATAGTCATTTAAAAAACAACAAAATCAGACCTTTCTTCAAGAGGTAACTTTTATGCAAACGATGCTTTTGTTTCATCTACACTCGTGGAGGAACAGGTTGGGTTTTTTTATTTTTTTTATTTTTATTTTTTATAAATATGAATCAAACAAGAGAATAGAAATTCTTGAAATAAAACAATTATCCCCCTACAAGACCACCTATAACACTAACACAATGCAAAATATAACAGAGACGCGCCTTCATCGCTGCTTTTACAGCAGCTGAGCGAAAAGCTCAATGTGAGGTTTACCCTTGAACCAAAATCTCCATTTAAGCCGACTTAGACTTTTTAAAAAGCTTCAGAAGGACGCTGATGACTTTTGCAGTTCCAACCGGTTAGAGCGGAATTTACTGGAACGTTTCTGTTAAGAGGGAAGTGAGAGAGAGGGCGATTTTTTTCTCATCCAGAACTCGCTGCTGGGTTGACTTACTTTCGGGTTCATTTCGTTCTATTGTTAATATGGTGGTGGCTCTTCACGAACTTATTGCTTAAGCCATGAATCCGAACTTTCTTGCCACAACTGGCGAGTTTCTCCATATATCAGCTTTATTTGCAGCTTTATTTGCAGCTTCTTCACTGAAAAGGGTTCCGTTCGCGTAATTCAAACACTAACATAACTTTTAGCAGAATGTTAATAAGTTATGCTAATAAGTTTAGCGCCGTAACTACACCCGCTTTTATCTTAAAATGCTTTAACTCTACATTAAAAATTTAGTTGGACATGTTTGTAATCTCAATGTAACCACATGTTTGAAAACAAGTTATGGTGCAAAGGTAATTATAATATAGTTACCCTTCTTTTTCCGAAGAATAAACGTAATCTAAACCTACCTTAAAATTAACGCCTTTAACTCAATGTATTTATTTGTCATAAAACTAAGAGATCTCTTAGCTGGGAAAAATAACGCTGAAGAATATGTTTAATTAGTACCTGTCTCGTGAGAACGAAGCTGCTGTGTACAACTTGAAATGCCACACCGCGAAATAAATACACAAGACTGTTCGGTGCATTGTAACCTCTTGCTTACCCGTTATAGAAGAAAAAAAAAGCATGGAATTAAAAAACTCGCTTGTCTAAATGTGAAGGGAAGATTTTAAGCTGAACCAAGTCTAAGACCAGCCTGAAAACACTGAAGGCGCGCACTATTAGTTCACGGATGCTCGAGCTAATGAGAATATCGTTGATCAAAGAACAATCATGATAAATTTTCATTCTTTCCTAGCTTTTAAAGCTTTTCACCGCGAAGGAAACTCAGCTGTCTGTTGTAACTCAATCCTATTCAGTCTTTATTTGATTTGTACGCAACTAGTCAGCAATTAAGCATTTGTTTTATTCGATGTTATAATAATACTTACTTTACGGCTTCCGAAATCGATTTCCTCTTTTTTGACAGTAGGATTTATGTAAATTATAAAATAAAAAAAACCGTTTCCCTTACCAAATATAATTTCTTTACTGGTTTGTCATACTTAGATTGGCTGAGTAAAGTGCAAGACGTTATGGAAAGTGCGTCTCATTTCTCAGGCTATATGTATAATGTAGTCAGGAAATTAGTCTGTTTGTTTAATTGTTATGAAAAGATATGTACATTACCTGCTACTCGCTGTAGATATCACCACTTTTTTTTGGTGTAATGCATCAACCAACCTGCTGATGATTTTCGAGGGACTAAAGGTTTAGGTGACAATAATGGTCCCAGTGATAATACCTCGTGCTAGACGAGTGCTTTTGTCCCTTTTTTTTGTCATAGAAACCCCATTTGCGCCTCCGGGATTTTTATGGCCTATAGCCAATTAATAATTTATCAAACTCGTCCTCAAGGGCTGTCAGGGAGAACCGTAAAGACAAAAAACATGGACCAATAGGCCAGTAAGAAAAACTAATTTCACTTTCATTTTCATATATGAGGCGTTCGAATATTCTGTAAACTTAGGTAAACATAACATATATGATTTTCATATATTCAAATTCATTGACAAAAAGGAGGTAAATTTTAACCTTGGTCGTTTGGTCATAAAAGAAGTTTTAGAGGGAGAGAGGAACCAAAAAGTCTTTTTAATCATTTCCTTGGATCATCCACATGCAGTTTTTGTCGGGAAAATAAAGTTCCAGAAGAAGGTAATAATGGTAAATAATGGTAGTAAATTCACTGGACGTAGAAGTTAAGATGTCGATTACTGTTCGGCCAGCGCCTTTTTTTTTTTGCTGACATGTGTTGGGCCACTTTAATTTTTCCCTCGCTTTCGTTTTTCTGAATTGATCTATTCTCATTGCCATCTCCTTACGGTCACATAACTATCGTGTATCGGCTATCAGCACGCCAGTTGGTGTAATTGAATGGTTAAAAACTTGAAAACATAAAAATACCTTGAGCAAGTTACACAAATTTTTACCCAGTACTCGGCTGGTTTTTCAGGGCATTTCTCGTACAGCTGGAACTTTTTAGAACGTTTGTGATGCAAGTGAAACCTGATGAAGTGGATCATATATTCTAGCCACTATGCAATCATGCTGGTAAATGGACTGAAATTAACTGCCGTCCAAAGTATTTCAGTTATGATTTCCTTTTTACTTAGCTTGCGTTTTTAAATCCTGCAATCACGCCCTCTCTTAAATGGTCAGTGACTGGAACGCTCGAGTCAACCCCTCGCCGGCCATTTTTTTTTTATGTGTTTTCGTTTTTTCACTTTACATTTGCCTTTTCTTTTATCCAATTCCTCTAGGGAAGCCCTGTTTTCAGGTTCTTTGAAATTTTACCTTGTAATCTTGTCGGATGTTGACACTTGGGAACGCGCCCTACTCCTCTCAAGTAACTTCGATCTTCAAAATGCGTCAATTTAAAGAGAAAAGTAGTTTTTTTTGTTTTCCCAGCCACTTTATTTCTAGAAATTAATTGAATGTGTATTCATGACTTTGATAATGACGAATTCTGCAAATAGAAGAAACGCTGTGGGTCGAGTTCATCCAGACACTCAGGCATAATAGTACCGAAATTTCATTTACATGGCATACATGCTGTGCTTTAGGAGTGAATACTTTCCTATAGATACTACAACATTTTCTATTTTGGGTGCTTATATCTGAATTGATTTAACTCTTCCCTAGTCATAGTAAAATTCGAATGTATGCTACTCGAATAGAATGGAATTTTAAAAGATTTTCTGGTTTTATTAATTGTTAATCAAGGTGATATTGGCCTCTGAATTAAAGCAATCTAGCGTGTAAGATAACCTTCCCTACTGGTTTAATTCAAAGTGTTTTTGTGAACTGGAGAATCATCAAAAAGTTAATCAGACGCAAAAAACATGCAATGACTGAAACAGGTGTGTTTTTTCCCAAGCTAGCTAGTAATAAACACCTTGCTAAATTTACAAGCGATACTCCATTTCCAAGCACGTTGCCGCAATCAAAGAGTTGATTTACTGGCAGATTTTTCCTTAACTGTACCAGTCTAAGTCCATCCTTTTGATTTCGTACGTTCATGGTCATGTAAAAAATATTAGCCATTTGAAAAGGTTGGAAAATGCCAGTTAATACTTATATTATCTCCTTTTTTATTTTACTAACAAGTTGTTAGAAATGCTGTTCACTATTGGGTCTGTTTGCTAGGTGTTTTAGTTAAAAAAAATTTAAAGATCAGCTTAAGGGGACTAAGGTCTGCCCCTTTTCTTTAATTCTAGTTTACGAGAAGAAAACTGTGTATTATGAATTCTCTCCTTATCAGAAACCACGACTGCTTCGATGGAGGGTCCTTGGAAAATAAATTGTAAATTAACACATGTTCCCTAGACGCCCGAAAAACGGCCTGGCGCTCGACCAACAGCTTAATGCTACACTAAACCACAGGATAGTGTAGAGGATAGTTGCGTAGCCTTACATTTGTCTTTCTGATTAGCTCCTGAATCCCGGATATCAGCGAACAAGCATGTTGACAAAATATGGGTTGCGCAGCACGCTGTCGGTTTTTCCTCTAGACTAAATAGTTTTCGAAAAGGATGGATACGATCAGTTTCATTTTCTCCCGTTGAATAATGAAGAATGTGGAAGTTTCCCTGTAAACATTGTGTAACAAAAGAATTATGTTTTAGACGTAGGGAAGCTTACCATGTTTACCAAATCAAACGAAAATTTGTTTATATGAGAACGATCCTTCGCAGTAAAGCACTATTTGAGCAATAGTGAAAATCAGACCTGAAAAAAATTTCAGGCCTGTACGGGATTCGAACCACTGACCTCTGCGATACTAGTGCAGCGCTCTACCAAATTGAGCTAACAAGCCAACTGGGAGCAGGCCATCAAATTAATTCGATATAAACCCGTAGATGATAAATCAAACAACAACAAACATATGAAACATATGTGTGAACTGCGGTTATGAGACGTATATGAGAACGATCCTTCGCAGTAAAGCACTATTTGAGCAATAGTGAAAATCAGACCTGAAAAAAATTTCAGGCCTGTACGGGATTCGAACCACTGACCTCTGCGATACTAGTGCAGCGCTCTACCAATTGAGCTAACAAGCCAACTGGGAGCAGGCCATCAAATTAATTCGATATAAACCCGTAGATGATAGAGCGCTGCACTAGTATCGCAGAGGTCAGTGGTTCGAATCCCGTACAGGCCTGAAATTTTTTTCAGGTCTGATTTTCACTATTGCTCAAATAGTGCTTTGCTGCGAAGGATCGTTCTTATATACGTCTCATAACCGCAGTTCACACATATGTTTCATATGTTTGTTGTTGAAAATTTGTTTGTTTATTACTTTCAAATCTCCAATTAATCCAAGGAGAAAGAATGTCCTAAGCAGTAAAATTCACCTGCCGGATCAGGTCCTTCATGAATAATGTTGAATATTGAACATAAATAGTGTCTGCTAAAAATTAACCACTGAAATTTGTGGATATATTGTTTGAAAAAAAAGGACTGATAGGAATGGTCAAAATATTGAAAGCTTGAAGGGCGAATGAGTTATTGCTTACTACACAGGAGTTTTTAGTCTTATCAATAAAGATTTGGAAATGCAAAGACAAGTAAAAACCAACGATAAAAACCGACGTTTCGGTGTCATCATGACGCCATTGTCAAGGAGAAGCAAAAATTGAAAAATTAAACGAGACTTACCTGTAAGTTGAAGTTTGATTGGAATTCTATCGAGTCATCAAACTGCACCAAGGGATCACATGAGATAGCTAGACGCATGCGCATAACCAGTATTTACAGCCGAATGTGACAGTCTGATCACCATGAAGTAGATTGTATAAGAACTGTAATGTCAATAGCACTACAAATAAATGGGTGGGTAAAATCAGATGTAAGTATGATTTGTTGCCCAAGGGTGGGCATGTGATCCCTTGGTGCAGTTTGATGACTCGATAGAATTCCAATCAAACTTCAACTTGCAGGTAAGTCTCGTTTAATTTTTCAATTCTATCTCGTCATCACTGCCCCAGGGATCCCATGAGATTTCAAAGCCAAGACAGTCACATGAGGAACAAACACTGAATGATGAATCACTATAATCAGTTTATTAACTGAAACGTAGTAAGTCAAACAGATTTACATGACAAATATCAACTGAGGGTATAAGTATCTACCCCACAATAAAAAGCATGAGGAACGGAGCAATGAGTGATGTAGGTATTACAATCTATGTATCAATTGGAACCTAAAACACCATATGCAGGTGTATGTAACATTAAAGTAATGTTAAGAAACATAAATGTTAAATAAAGTTTCTGTCTACAAGATGTTTCGTTAAGGCTAGTAGTACAAAAAACCATTTGCCAACAAGTCCAATTTTAGGACTAAACAGTCTTGAGAATAGCGGAAGCAAATGTGGAGGATTCCACAGGTTTGTCATAAAACTTATCAAAACATCTCGATGATGACCACCCAGCAGTTTTCAGGATTTCTTGAATTGGAACAGAGGCTGTTTTAGCCTTTGAAGTAGCTGCTGCTCGTGTACTGTGTAGCTTAAATATTGTTGTGTCTACCTCAGCAGAGGTCATGACAGTGCGAAGCCATCTAGAAAGAGTCTCTTTGGACACCCGTTTATATGGCTTAGTAAAACTGACAAAAAGTTTAGTTTCCGTACCCCTGAGAGGCTTTGTTCTCTTGAGATACTCTTTTAAGCAAGTACAAACACAAAGGGATGGATTGGCTGGATATGCTCTCAAAACAACTGTAGGTGCTTTGTAGCCTGGCCTGCTCTGTTTGATATGGGCAGTAAGCAGGAACTCGTAGCCATCAGGAAGGTCTTTCATACAGCCTGGTCCAATATCAAGGATGTGAAGACTATGTCCTCTTTGTGCAGACACCAGAGCTATCAACACAATCAGCTTGTGGGTCAACATTTTGAGGTCAAGGCCATACACAGGGCTTTTGGAAGCCAGATAATTTAACACTGGTTGAACGTCCCAAGTCGAGTTGTACCGTGGAACAGGTGGTGAGCCTTTGTATATGCCTTTCATAAATCTAGAAACAAGTGGGTGGCAACCAATAGTATTTTGGTCTTCAGAAAGGGTAATTGCTGATATGGCACTACGAGCAGTGTTAATGGTAGTGTAGCTCAAACCCTTCTCATGGAGGCTGACCAAGAAATCCAATACTGATGTTAAAGGTGGGTTATAGGGATCAGCCTGTCGTTCACAACAAAAGTCAATCCACTGCTTGATGTACAGTTTATATTATTTTAGCGTCCCATCTGACCATGACTGCAAGATGATTGTTGCAGCCTTCTCTGATATGTTGCGCAGCTGGAGGCTTTTCCCGAGACCTTGCAAGCTATCAACTTTAGCTGCTTGCGAAGGGGGTGTAGAGCATTGTTGTGAGGTTGTGTCAAGAGATAGTCCAGCTGAGGCAGCAACACTGGGTTGTCTATTAAAAGGTGAAGGAGCGTTATAAACCAAGGTTGTGTCTGCCAGAAAGGGACTAAGATTACACCAGTAGCTTGATCCTGTTCTATTTTTTGCAGACAAGTTGCTATCAGGCTGAAAGGTGGAAAAGCATAAAAATAATGTTCTTTCCATTGCATGAATAATGCATTTACATATTTTGCATTAGGGTCTGGTTTCCAAGACACGTACGTAGGTATTTTAAAATTAAGTCGGGAAGCAAAAAGATCTATTTCAAAAGGGCCCCACATTTCATTAATGTGATCAAACACATCTGGATGTAGAGACCATGCAGTGGAGGTGTGGAATACTCTAGATTCCGAGTCAGCTACTACATTGATGGAGCCTGGTATGTGGCAGGCACTGAGCCAAAGTTCCCTTTCAATACACCACAGCCAAATTTGCCGGGCCATGTTGTTGCAATTTGCAGATTGGATACCCCCCATTGCATTGATATAAGCTACTGTTAGTAGTGTTATCAGATTGAATCCTAATGTACTTCTGTCTCACGTGATGACACAGAGACTTGAGACCTAACCAAACTGCTTTAAGCTCCAGGTAGTTAATATGAAACCCTTGCTCCTCTAAACTCCAAGGGCCACCAGTTTTCTGTTCCCCATACACTGCCCCCCAGCCCTTAGTTGAGGCATCTGTTGTCAGGGTCATGTCAGGGTTAGGCTGAACAATCTTCTTAAAAGAAGAGTCCACATTATTTATCCACCAAGACAAATCTACTTTGGTATCCTTAGACAAATATAATGGCCCATCATAATTACCCTTGCTAGCCTGCAGTGCAAGGACCTTATTCTTTTCTAGATTCCTGTAATACAATTCTCCAAATTACACTGCAGGTAGACTTGACACCATCAAGCCAATGACGTGGGCAGTTTCTCAGACGGTCACCTCAGTTTTGAGAAGTAAATTCTGACAGGCTATACGTACGCGTGCAGCTTTGGTAGGGGGAAGTCTAATTGTCATAAGAATACTGCTAAGTAAAAACCTAAGAAATTCTATTTCTTGTGTGGGAATAAAAACTGATTTCACAGGATGAATTACGAATCCCATGTTTTGGAATGTGTCATTCGTGACCTGGACATTCCTCTTACAAGCAGCGTAATCATATCCTAATAAGAAAGAGTCATCTATGTGCCCCATGCAAAGATGGCCCATTGATCTGATATGAGAGTAAACAGGTTTTAAAATTTTTGTGAACAGCCTGGGGGCACAAGCGAGGCCATTGGGTAGGCATGTGTATTCATAATAACTCCCTTGCCACTCAAATTTTACATATTTCCTGTCCTCTTTAGCAACAGGGACAGAATAGTATGCGTCCTTTAGGTCAACTGAAGCCATAAAGCACCCCGGACGCATGAGTTTAAGAGCTGTTTGAATAGTGTCCATTTTGAAATGGTGGTACAAGACAAATTCATTAAGAGGTTTGAGATTTAAAATCATTCGGTAGCTGCCATCTTTTTTAGGCCGCACAAATATAGTTGAGAGGAAGTCCCCCTCTACAAATTCAGTTTGTTCCAAAACTCCTTTACGGAGAAGTGTAGATATTTCTTCACTCATTATCTCCCTTTCACCAGGTGAGAAGTGGATTTGTTTTGGTGGGTGAGGTTGGACGGGGGTATTAGCTTCAAACTCAATATGGTAGTGCTTTATGACATCAAGTATGACGTGGTCATTTGTCAAAGATTCCCAGGAACCAACATGGTCCTTCAGCTGTCCTGCTGAAAAAATACGGACCATTTGATGCAAGTAATCCCCTTCCAGAAATGATTTAGGATGTGTCCTCACCTGGTTATCGTTTAATCTTTGTTGTTGGATTGACTGGGTTTTTTCGGGGCACTCTTGTGTCCCCGGCTGTACCCTAAAAAAAGGCGTGTCTGAGATGTTTTCTGGCCAGTAGATGTCCGGTGGTATGGTTTGAAATTTGAGTGTCGAAATTTCTGCCTCCCAGCCTTTAGATAGTTATGGCTGGATGTGTGGGTGTCAGAGGTCCTCTGCATCTGCTGGCCTTCCTTCTTTGCATCTGCCATATCCTTTAGATGTTTTGACAATTCATCCCCAAATAGCTTTGTAGAGGGCTTGATGTCCTCTTTGCATAACCTTGTGAAAGGGAGGTTGAGGTCGGGCTTGATTAGCTCTCGTCGTTTCATATTAAGTTTATAATTGGCATTAGCCACAAGGGCAATGCTGTCCATGACCTGGTCCAGGACCTGACGGACGTTAGTGGGTTTGCCAGTTTGAAGGTCTTTTACCAACTGGTTCCCCAAAATCGACAGGGATGATAAACCCTGAACAAGCAATTCTTGCACCCTCTGAAAAGCAAGGTCAGCTGTTCTGCTCCTCCTGCGGAGCAGATCCCAAACCTCCTCGTTAATTGTTGTAGTACACAGGAACTTACAGTTTTCTGGTGGAGGGTATTTATCAACTCTTTCCTTCACCGTTTCTGGTGAAAGACCTCCAGAAGCCATATTATCGATTAGACTGGCAACCTTCTCTGTTGTGGCAGGAGATTTATTGTTGGTCTGTACAAATAACTGAGTCAGGCTTTCAAGAACATCATTCTGCTGTTCTGAGTCAGAGCCAGCAGATTCTTTCACCACGCAAGAGTCGCTCGGGTCGAGTACATTATTTAACGTGGCAGTAATATTAAGTTATGTATTGCTCGTGTTTGAGTCTTCCTTTTCTGCCTCCTCGTCTGATTCAGGACGAAGGAGGATGTCGTATTTAAGACTGGTGAGCGTCGGTGTCTGCTTTTCTGAAGCTTTGGTCAATTGTTCCAAAGTATCGTTAAGTCCTCTGAGGATCGCCGCCATGGTGTTCTGTGAAGATTGGTCTACAGCATCGTTCGAGCACTGAATATCGGGTTCCCAACCTGGTGTAGTCATGCTAGGTGTTTTCTACCCAGTGATCTTATTGCAGACCCGATATTAAGAAACTTGAAGGTAAAAATGGAAGATTTTCTTCGCATAAGTAGTCACCCCGATAAACTGATTTGCGCGCGAAAAGCACTGGTTATGCACATGCGTCTAGCTATCTCATGGGATCCCTGGGGCAGTGATGACGAGATAGAATTACAAAGTTTGCGGCAAGGTGTAACACTAAATTAGCATAAATATGTTAGGAGCTAATTATACAAATACTTTTGCGCGAATTGAAAAGTGTAGTAACAAGTTCGATTGTTTGGTGAACGAAATGCTTTTCATCAGAGACCTAGAACCCACTCTGAACGTGCAAAGCGATTCAATTCGCGCAAAAGTATTTGTATAATTAGCTCCTTACATATTTGTGCTAATTTAGTGTTACACCTTGCCGCAAACTTTGTAATTTTTACTTCTCCTTGACAATGGCGTCATGATGACACCGAAACGTCGGTTTTTATCGTTGGTTTTTGCTTGAGTTTTTAGTCAACCGATAAAGAAACTCTCTCCATGTACCTTCCTGCGATTTGCTTTCAGTGACCTCATTCATATGGCGCTCTTCCCAGTTACGCTGACGACTTAGTAAGTTAATTTGTCTCACTCATTTCAAGGGAGCACAGCAGAATTTATTTTCCCTTGATTTCGGGCGTCTTTCCCATATTTCGAGTCGCCATATTGCTTTTCCGCTTTTATCTGCAAACCACTATGTTGAGCCGCGAAGCGGCGACTTTTCGAGGTTAGTACGAATGAGCCCCGAAGGGGCGAGGCGAGCCGCGAAGTATTGTAAAAGACGTCATTTACAATACTCTCGCTCCTTCGGGGCTCATACGTACTAACCTCAGAAAGTCGCCGCTTCGCGGCTCAACATAGCTGTCGGTGGATAAAAGCGGAAAAGCAATATGGCGACTCGAAATACGGGAAAGACCCCCGAAATCAAGGGAAAATAAATTCTGCTGTGCTCCTTTGCTCATTTTTGCATTATGTGTGGAGCGGCGCGATTAGTTTACGTCCGTTCACTAGTCGGTTAGTTGGACACGAATATCAATTCGAAAATAGTGAATACTGGACTGGTCGTGTCAAAATCAGAAGATTACATTCCATTATGCTCAAAATCATTCAAAAAGACATATAAATTTTCTCTTTTCTATCATACTGCCATTGATATACGCTGGCTTGTGAGAGCTCAGAAATTAGTCATGCCAGGATTGTAATATCGAAATGGCTCACGGCCACATTCATAATGATATTACATATCATGGCCCAGGAAAAGTGAAAAAGCGAAAACACTTAACCGTTTAGTTTTAACTTTTTGCCGGCATTTCCACTCACTAGTTAAATTTTGGTGATTTGTCAAATATTCAAATTTAATATTAGTCTGGGTCTGCATTTTAGCCAAATTATTACCACTGAATCATGAAACAATGTAAACGCCACCCGCTCAGTTTCCTAGAAATCAGTAGACAAATCGAGCTGTAAAAATCAACTTCTGTCAAAAAAAAAATTGATGAAACGGCTTCTAGAAATAAAAATGTAAATAGATAAAAAAAAAAAAGTGAATAGATAAAAGGAAAAGTTATTCCTAGGAAAGATTGGATACATATATCTTATTAGACGTTTTGTTGTGTAGTATCGCTGAGTATTTTTACGAGTTGTGCCGTATTTTGACGAGCCCGTAGGGCGAGTCAAAATACAAATAACGAGTAAAAATACTCAGCGATACTACACAACAAAACGTCTAATAACCTATTTATTATCCAACACGCCAAACTGTTGTTTCAGCGGGCGAATTTCGCGGATATTTACTTACCGGGAGTGCGTGACAGAAGTATGCGAAGCGGAACGGAATTGGCGCGTTGTTGTGTTGCTGTTTCTATTTTCTTCTTAAAATGAAGAAATTTTCTGATCGTCAAGCTGTTTTTCTTCGTTCGATTCATCTAATAAACTTGGATCTATATTTTCCAGTCATTTTGACGCTTCGTCGTCGGAAATATGATTCAAATTGTCGCCACTTTTTTTTTTTTTTTCGTAACTACAATCCAATTCTTCGCTTGCGCGATGCGAGAAAACCTGTTTAACCGGTACTCTACCATAGACGAGTACAAATACCGCGTGATATTTGTACTCGTCTATGGCGTTATTTGTACTCGTATAAGTGTAGTTGGATAATAACAAGATGTATTTTTTCAACAGTTGCGAGTAGCCAGTAGGGATGCAAAATTCGGAAAATTGTGCCTGTTTTCTGAGAAGATTTATTTACCGCGTTTTCGTAAACAATGTGTCTTATAAGCTTGCTTATATTGGGCTCCCAAGGGTTTTAGCCCTACTGATTACTTTCAGGAATTTTATTCAGATGATATGAAAAGAATTGGTATATACGTTGTTTCATTACAGGATTTTGTTGCATTATGCGAAATATTTAGACGGTCCTGCATTTTGCTTATTTAGAAGTAAGTTAGTGTCCTAAAAAAAAAAACTCGCCAGTCACTACTCAATGATAAAAATGATTAAAATATTGATTATTTAGACTGTAGTAATGCTAATCTTTGTCATGAATTAATTTTCATCAGATAAAATAAACCAAGCTAGAAATAAAATCCATATCATGTTAAAAGCGACGCTTAGAAATCGTTCAAAAGATCAAAAATCGAATTATTTCACTATGGAATTGCCTCTTCTATTGTCTTGATGTCAAAATAAACATTCCTTGCATTGCAGGAGACTCTCCTCGTTGCTCTTGAGCCCCTCAAGCAGATCAGGGCGCGAA
The DNA here is from genome assembly GCF_964205215.1 of Stylophora pistillata. Taxonomy (NCBI): domain Eukaryota; kingdom Metazoa; phylum Cnidaria; class Anthozoa; order Scleractinia; family Pocilloporidae; genus Stylophora; species Stylophora pistillata. Next base: position 19,370,579 of record NC_142519.1, read on the forward strand.
TCATAGAAGAGCATAAGATGTTTTTGCTGGAGATTGGATTTGCATATTGCTCTCAGTCCCTAGTTAAAGCTGTCATCTCCGCGATGCGACCGTGATATCTCGAGCATTCTTGACCCTTCCACCGGTTGTGGTAATTATTAGGGGCATGAATGTTCCGTGTTCAATATCGAGGACTCTTCTTGATGATGGCCCTTCTTTTCATTCTTATGCATACTGTAGCTAGTGTGGCTTTACGTCATAAATGTCCAACCTTGTGCTTTTTTAGTTTCTTTGTTCTCCACTGACTATTATTATTATAATTATTATTATTATTGACGATAAATACTTTCGACGTTATGAGAAGGCAGACTAAGGGCCTGATTACATGAGCCGGGCTGGCCCTGTTAGCCGGGCTGATTTCTTTTGTTTTGGTATTCGCCAAAGCGTGAAAACAAAAGAAATCAGCCCGACTAACTGGGCCAGCTCGGCTCATGTAATCAGGCCCTAACTGTGGCTTTCTTCAGTTTTGGATGCTGTGCAATTCTAATGTTTGAGCGCCATCTTGGACTGGCTTGCCACTCGCCGCGATTTCATTAACGAGCTTTGTATTCCACTAGCTAGTGAAACCCCGCTTCGTTCTGAATGCCATGGAAAGATATGTAGATAAATTGCAACAATTTGATCCAACGGAACGAGTCATTAAGATAACAGAACTGTGTCCCTCGCCACCATTCGATGCTCGCGCAGTCCTATAGAAAACCATAGTGAAAGCTCGCGTGTGTAGGGCCGGACGGGTTGACGTGAGCCGGTGCGGAAAAAAGCCCTTCAGCCCTAGTGCACCAGTAAGGCTTTGTTGAAAAAAAGGGGGAAAAAAAGGAACATTGTTCTCTGTTCGTTCAAAAGAGGAGTGACAACAGTAAAAAGAAATGGGAAAGTAAGTCAAGTTTTTCGATGAATTGTGAGTTTCTTGTTCTCACTCCGAAAATAAAGGAGAAGACTTTATTGTAGGATATTTTTTTTTTGGTTTTCCCGCACGCCAGTCTATCGCGTCCTACTTAAGTTCAATCAAACCTTTCGAATTTTCGAACTTAGTTAGTGGTCATATTAGTTAGTTAGTGGTCATATGATTTAAATTTTTATTAACTGAGTTAGGTCGGGTCGGACGGGAAAATATATATTTGGTTCTCGTTTATGACGAACGGGCCTTGCTGCGCTCAGTCTTTAGGTGATGACCTCGAGCCAAATATTTTCCCGTACGGCCCTCCCACTCAGTCAATTACGCCGTGGTAAAAAGATCCCTCCTTAGCCTAGATCAAACGTTCTTTGCTTATCCATGATTACAGTAATCCGCTAAAATAATTCCTCTACCAACTTGCCCTCCGACCATCGAAACAAATTTATTCTAAAGTACAACAAGTGCAAAGACAAAGTGAAATGGTCAGCTGTGTGGTCTATTTATACAAAGATTGACAGTTTTTTTTTTTCCCTGAAAAAAAGTGATAGGTATTGCAAAGAGCGATTGGTTTAACAAACTGCATTAATTTTACTTCGCGTGATTAAAATGTTTCAATAAATACCGAAAGTTTCGAGAGAGAACTTGAATGAGACACTGATAATTCATTAAGACGAATGAGTAAATTAAAAGCTTCTCTTTTAAAAATGTTTGGAGTTGTTGTTAGCTGACGCTATTTTCAGTGAAAGCCGGTCCCTTTTTTCCTTCAATCTCCGTCCACTAGACAACTTTGAACAAACGTAACAAAGGGAAAACAAGCTGATAACGCAAAAAGCCTAACTAAACAAGATCATTGTAATACCTTTCCAAGATAAAATCTTGTCTATTAAAGAGAAACTTTAGTTTTGCATCGTCTTTTCCAAGAGAAAATAACCATTACATTGAAAAAGATGCGTTCTAAACACCCCGAATTTATCATGAATATATCTTTTATCACATTTCATGTTATTACAATTCGCAATATATGTTAACTGACTTTACGTAATTCGGCATTCGCACGAAATGCTAGCTTGAAACAAAACTTGCATTCTTACTCTACCATACTCCAGCGTAGTTCTTCACTGTCTCTCATACATCTTGGAGGCCAACTAAATATTTTATGGACCAAGATTCCTTAATGAGATATATGCATTCTGTTCGGAAGAGGATGAATCATATGAAATAAACATGTCTGCCTATTAGGCTGGTGTTTTTGTGTCTTGATACAGTATTTAAGAGTTTCATGATTGCGATAAATTGTCTACCGTTGAAACAGAAAAAAGGTCTAAGAATGAGATTCTTATATGTGCACGATCCTTCGCAGTAAAGCACTATTTAAGCAATAGTGAAAATCAGACCTGAAAAAAATTCAGGCCTGTACGGGATTCGAACCACTGACCTCTGCGATACTAGTGCAGCACTCTACCAATTGAGCTAACAAGCCAACTGGGAGCAGGCCATCAAATTAATTCGACATAAACCCGTAGATGATAAATCAAACAACAAATATGTATGAAATACATATATATGAACTGCGGTTATGAAACGTATATGTGCACGATCCTTCGCAGTAAAGCACTATTTAAGCAATGAGATTCTTATCAACCTCTAACACGCCAATATTGTACCAACTACGTAGACCGTTAATTTACTCTATGGAAATATAAAAAGTGTGCGATATCGTTTATGCAAAACAACTATTTATTTGCCCGTCGTGTGGTTTCGTAAATTAAGTTGCCGATATGTTTTGTCAAAGCAACCATGGAAAATAAGCCAATGGGAAACGTTCAATTATTATACTACACGGTAAGATATTTGTTTGACAATGTACATATTGAACGGGTGCTGTTCCCACAGATCTTACGAAGACCTTCGAGATGTCTCTAAGATTCAGATTACCGGCGCCTTTCGTTTGGATATTGATGGCTCTTCTGTCGACACTTACGACACCCAAAGCGGAGTAAGTAAAAGTTAATTATGGATTATTTTGAGTTTTCATCAACAGCACTCCAGCGCTCTAGTTTTATTGGCAAAGCATACGGTTTCCTATGGATGGTATGACTTCATTAAATAATGATGAATGGCTTTACGGACGACTCTTTCCTATGACAAATGCATAGGGAGAAAAATTAATATGCTGTTGGCACGATCGAAACTCGGTAAAATATGTAGAGTGATGAGCTCTCAGTTGCATTTCAGCATTAATTGTACTTTATCCCGAATACAGGATAATTTTAAAACTTCTCCCTTCATTTGTTGTAAACAGATATTACGTAAATCCTCATTTTTTAGGAAAGAAAATTTATCTTCGCTCTACCAAAGTCCGTGTTCAGTAAAATATTTCGCTGCTCTTTGTATACTTTTGATGTTGTACCGTATTCATCCGAGAAAAGACCTGTTTACCCAATTTTATGTACACATATTATTACTTTAGTTCCATTTGTCTTTAACACAAAGCATACTCTCTACATTCTTCCATTAATTCAAGCTTAATTCATGTTTAGCGGTATTTAGTAGCATGGAAAATAAGTGTGGGAAAAGCATGTAGTTTTCTACGACAGGCAGCTTTATGGTAATGACATCCATTGAAAACTGAGTGATTTTTGTTAACTTATTAAAAGCGTCCAATACATTACTACTTTGTTTTCCTGAATGTGTAGAAGCCGAATCGGATTTTATTGTTGACGAGACCAGACTCATTCAAAACGCTATTCATTCGCACTCATTGATCACCAGTTTTAAACATGAAAACTTTTTATCGTCAGGGAAGCCAAAACAATTTTCCAGCTGGTCCAAGCCCGAGCAAATCATTTGCGACTTTGTTAATAATCATATGAAACGCCTGGTAACAGCTGATGCAAACGTCATTTTTTTGGCAAGAAATGAGGAGGGAAGCGAATCAATAATGAATCATTACTTTATCTCTTGTATTGGCAAAACAACTTCGCTCCTAGGAGAAACCAAAAACGAATTTATCCACGCATTATCAATGCAATTTTAAGCATTCAGGTGTTAAGAAGAAAAAATGTATCAATTACAGAATATCGCTCGATATGACACAAAAATTCTGAAGCTAACATTATTAGAAATTTATGGCGCACCGTGGTGAGAATCAATATTTAGAGTAAGAAGTTCAAGATATTCTTTACTACCTTTTGCTTAAGTGCAGCTGAAAGAAAGGAACCATCTTCTGTTTTTCACATTTACAGTTATCAAGAAACCGCAGACAAGCTCCATGAAATAACCGATCCTGATATTTACCACAAATATCTGCGGCCGTATTACAAAGGTGAAATACTGAATAAACTCATTTTTAAGGTTCGCGGCGCTATTGATCAGCATATGTAAATACGCGCTATATAAATTGGTAAATTATTATTATCGCAGAGAAATCAACTGAATGCTACATTCTAATCAGGCAGCACAAGGCGAAAACCGTAACCTGTGAGCCATGGAGTAAAAAAGAAATGTACATTAACTAATCCTAAAAAGCTTTTCCGTTGTGTCTACGGTCCTCCTTCTAACAGGAATTCAAACTGCCGCCTTGAAAGTCCCTCTGCATCTTTCGCAGTACGTCTGTGCTTCTGCCTCCCACCAGCTCGCGCATCATGACATCCAGCTCCCGTGACCACCCCCCGAGGGCATCCATAATGATGTTATATTGCTTCACCTCGTAGCCTGGGAACTGCTGCCTTAGTTCCCAGCGAAGGGGTCCGTACTTCAGTGTATTATTATTGTTATTATTATTGTTATTATTATTATTATTATTATTATTATTATTATTACAAGAAAATGATAAATTTAGCTATTAGAGCAACATATTACGTATTTTGTTGTAGAAATAGGAATTGGGACAACCCAGATTTGATGCAATTTTGATTTTTGTGTGTGCCTTGAATAAGCCAATCTCAAGCAGCATTTGTAAATTGTCTATACGTAGTGAGATTTACCATTGTACATTTAAAAACACAAATAAAGTTTCCATTATTATTATTATAACACCCGCCTGATAAGCAAACATGAAATATTTTTGTTGTAATCAACAGGTTACGCAGTTAATGTTACTGTCAGACTAACTGTGGTACATTTTGTGGCTGTGAGGGAGATGAGCGAGGTATGAGAAACTAGGTGCGGTGTAATTCATTGAGACGATTGATGACAAATTCAGTGGCCAATTTTTATTTTTTATTAAAAGAAGTGGTTCCTTGTGTACTGCAATTTCGGAGTTATGATTAGTCCAGCCACCATGTTATATCTAACATTTATCCCATGCGTGCATATTGTTTGGATAAAATTATCTCATGACCATCAAGCGCGAGAAAAGAATTTATTTGTTTTATTCTGCCAAAACTTCCATGGTATATGGGCTCAGATACAATGGCTTGTAAATTGGTCAATGATTGATCAGGAAATTTGATATATCATGGTCCGCTTTAATTTTAATAAGAACGGTTGAAACTGAACCATGCTCAACTCCTTTTAAGTTACCTAAGCAGCCTCATTCTCTTCTACTTTTATAGAAGATTTGTGTTCGAGTTGAATGAACTTTGCATAAATGCAGTCGACACACCATCCAGGAATAATAATTGATTATTATTATGAATTAAAGTAATGCTCACTCTGGTAAATATATGCGATGGGAACATCAAATAGACGTCACTAAGTAAAACAACACTGGTAATACTATATACGTGGGTCTACTTAGTATGGGCCAGCGATACAAGTCATGTAACAGTGAGAAAAGATCGTTTGCTGCTGTTTCACAAACAGGACTTTTCCCTAGACCTTGTAATCTGGCAAGAGTGGATGGATGCTCGTTTGAAACATTCCCTGAATCACTCCATTACTTTGCCTGCCAACGTCAAACACCTGATATGGCTCCCTGACACTTTTTTCTTAAACGTGAGAAGTGCTACTGTGCATGACGTCATTTCGGAAAACAGTAAAGTCTCGATAAGCCCTGCAGGTCTCATAACTTACAGTTCAAGGTACGTACACACTTCATCTGTGGATGTCAAGATAAAGTGAATACCTTTTGGCGGAGAAGATATCACATCATCTTTAAGGTGGAATCCATAAAGATTACAAGAGGGAGCAGAGGCTTAACTTAATTTCTCCCTGCTGGGAAAGTTTCACTGTTCAGTCTGAAGGAAAATCCTTTGAAGGAGATACTCAGATAATTACTATCCACGTGTTCTCAAATCCAATCGACCTATGACCTCGTGACTAGTCGTTCCGATTTCGTAACCAGTATACGCTTAGTGAGACTCCTAAATCAGCTGGCTCATCTGTTCACACCTTCATAATGGTAGAGCCTTACTAATAAAATTGTAACTCCTTTAAGTCATAATGAAAATGAAGATGGGCTACGTGAAACTTGGTAGTTTTTTTGAAAAAAAAAAAAAAAAAAAAAAAAAAGGACACTAAAACAAAAATTAAATAATGTCAGTGTTAGTTCCATTTTTTCTTCAAGGTTCACTTGTCTGTTAGACGGATGATAAGAGCTTGAACTTTACTTTTCGTCACAAAAATGGGAAGTGAAGATGAAAAGATAAACTCTACCTCGTGTTTTAAAGCATTCTCTTTATATTCACGCGTAGAACATGCACATAAATCTAGAAAGAGCCATTTTCTTTTTCAGAATAACAATTACTGCGGGATGCGCTATGGATTTGAGGGACTATCCAATGGATGAACAGATGTGTGACTTAGAGTTTTCAACCTGTTGAGTATTTAAATGAATGGTTATATCCAATTTATTAAGTATTACATATTTCTGAGAACGACAGAACCGCTTCTTAAGCCCCATTTGATTTCCGTACAGTGTGTCGGTGGTTTAAGAAAACGATTTACAGTTGCATGCGAAAATCGACTGCGAAAATGTTAATAAAATTTGATTTATTATTATGGCAGTAAAAACTTCTGGATGCCCAGATATCCTAAACAATGATTGGGCGGCAAGCCGTGGCCAATCAATGCAACGACCAAAGTCCTTACAATTAAAATTCCTATCGCAATTCCTAATTATGGAACCCTAGTAATGAAAGTCCTAAACGTAATTGCTATTTAATAAAAACCTCAGTCAAAATACTAAAGGTTCCATACGTCACTATCGAAACGCTTAAATGTAATAAAACATCTAATATCTCTTATTTCAATCTTAAAGCGTCTCGCCATATTGAGTGAACTATGGTAATTCCTAATTATAAAAGCCTTAGTCCTAAACGTAATTACTATTTAGTAAAATCCTCAATCTAAATACTAAAAGTTCTATAATATCACTATGGTAACGCTTTAATGTGATAAAACATCTAATATCCCTTATCTCAAAATCTTAAAGCGCTTCACAATATTGAGTGAACTTGTGATGACTGATTTCTGTATTTGCAGAGCTGTTGTGTCGCTCTCATCTCCCACTAGCTCTTTAAGTGCCTTTCTAACATTTCTTGAATAACGAGTACATCCACAACAATGTTGTATTGTGTCACCCGATAATCAGGGTATCTCTGTTCAAGCTCCCAGCGCAGTGGCCCATACTTTACTGTTTTTTTCGGTAGCTTTCTCCTCCCTGTTTTCTACCCACGGACAGTTCATCTCGATCACCGATACTTTCTTGTTCTCCTTGTCCACGATGGTAGCGTCGATCCTATTCGCCTTTACATGCGTGCCATCTACGTAAAGGGTAATGTCCCAATATGCTATTGCCCTCTCGTTCTCATACATAGCCGGCTTTGGCTGGGTCTGCGAAAACCATGGAACCTCTGGTGTAACCAGGTCCAACGCCTTGATCACTCGAAAAAATAAAATCTTAAGAGCGTTGTTATGCCTTGCCAAATACAACGTATGGGCTAAAGCCCCGCAACCAGCTAAGATATGTGAGACACTCTCTTTAGCCTTACCAGACATTCGACACCTCTCATCTCCGCTAACACTCGTCCCAGTCTTCCTATGACAGAAAACCTTTGTTGGAAGAAGTTGTTGGTAAAGTTCTTGTACCCCAGCAACTATGTGTGTGGGTGCCGCCTTCCAACAGCTAACCATTATTATTATTATTATTATTATTATTATTACTTTTAAGATAAATGCTGGCGATATTATGTTGGTTTCGTTTTAATGGTCACTATGTTTACCATTTTCTTTACTTACTTGTAACCGTTTTTTTCTTAGATGCATATACGGAAGAACATCTCGAGTACAGGTGGTTGAATAAAGGTCGAGCTACTCCGATAACTGTCAAGGACAAACATTTAGCCGAAATGGCGCTTATCGACACTGAAACCCTCACTAGTCGTGAGGAGTATGCAGACGGTGGGTATTAACGTAGCCAACCTTGCTCTTTTAACCAGGAGTTCGAAGGAGATTATGCATATATCTTAACTTAACACTAATCTCTAAAGCCACTTCCATTTCAAAATTCATGTTTGCCAGATTCTGCGGAAAACAATCGGATTACCTAAAGAAGTTTTCGAACAACTTCTGAATTAACTCTGGTTGAATTCATAGTTGTGCAACGTTTTTCCTCGTGATCGTTTTCCCTCTTTGTCCATTTGGCAGTTCTAGGCACTGTGCTCTCCAAAAACTCCAGTTCTTATTGGATCCATAATCCAAGGCCCCGAGTTTTATTCAAAGGAATTAGCATCACTAATTAAAGCATCCAATTACGTAAATTTTGAGAAAGTTTGTTCGTCCTGTCCTAGGGTCACACAAGAAACTCGTAGCTCGTTTTTGGTTCAAACGACGTCTGGGATATGCACTTCTTCAAATCTACGTCCCTACTTTCATGCTTGTGGTCTTGTCTTGGTTTTCCTTCTGGATTCCTCAAGAATCTGTTCCAGCCCGTGTGGCGCTTGGAAGTACAACTGTGCTTTCCATTGTGACATTCACTGGCTCCTTCAGAAGCTCTCTCCCAAAGGTCTGTTATAAGCGATACCATAACGAGTAATCTCCCCCCTCATATCCACAGCAAAGATCTTGGTGAAATATTGGTTAAGCAACGATTAAAGCATGTAATTTTGAAATTTTGGCGTGCATAAATCCATACCATGACAAAATGAGCCAAAAAATGTACCGTAATATTCCCCTCTCTCTGCAACCCTTTCTCTCCATTAATACAAATCGAAGAGAAATCCTGGTGTGGCAAACTGTGTGTTTTTCCTTTCTTTTTACAAACTGACTATGAGCATTGAATATTGTTATGTCATCGTTAGTCAGGCATCACTCAAAATTTTTAGCAAATCTCGTAATAGTACTTTCAGTTTATTGATTATAGCCGAGTTTCTTTGTAGTAAAGTGCACTTTTAATTGCTGATGGCGGTTATTCAACATTAAGAAAGAAAATCAGCCTTCCGTGATGAAATATGTATCAGTCCAGCCTATGGCTAAGGTTATACCTCTGATAAAAGGTCTTTTCCCAAAATGAATTTGCTCGTGCCGTGTTTTTACATTTCAGGTATCTTATATAAAGGCGGTGGATATCTACTTTATTGTTTCGTTTGCATTTGTTTTTGCGGTAGTCTTTGAGTACGTTTTAGTTTTGCTTAACACTGGAATAAAGCGCCAAAGACGTGCCAGTAGTGCACCTCTCTCAGAGGAGAACAACGAGGAGGCAAACGGCTCAAAGGTAATATTTCCCTATATCATATGAAATTTCATCACAGCTTTTCTCATGAACTTATTCATGGGCGGTTTATAAAAGATAGGGCCTCACCATGCGGATTTTTTCTTGGGATAAATCGAAAACCATTACCTTAAACTAAACACAGGAACTTAATCAGACTGCTTTTGTGTTGCCTCTTGTAAAGAAGAAAAACGTAACCAACTTCGTTAACTTATTTCAGCCGGTACTTTATATTATTTGGGAAATTCGTAATCCTGAGTCACTTTCAGGGCTAGGCGTCAATTTCCCGAACAAATGGTAAGCACCACAGCGTACAATATTGAGTTATGGAATACACGTGCAAGGTTGCTAAGCACGAAAGACGGTAATAGTCGCTCGAAGCGATAGCCGAGAGCGACTCTATCTTATTGAGCATGAGTCGTCAAATATATTTTTTAACCTGCGAAATCCTTTTTAAATGACAGATAGACGTATTCAATGGAATAAAAGAATTGCAAGATATCAAAGTAGAGAGTCCGGAATCTTCGAAAGAAAAGCTAAAGGAAGGGAAATATATCTCAGTAAAGAAGGCCAAAGAGTACGTGCGTTATGCTTTTGTAAGGAATGAAGCCAGCTCAATTGATCGAGCATGTCGTTATCTTTTTCCTTGTTGTTACGCCCTGTTTAATTCGTTTTACTTTGCTTTTTATGAGTTGTCGTCATTTGGAAATCATCCACCTTCCGAAATGTAACAAGCATGTGACTTCAAATAACAATCAGGAAAGGTCAACATTGAAGACAGATCAGACAGATTAACCTGCTTCACTCGCTGTTTGCTTTGTTTGATCATCTTATTGACCAGGATAATTTTCAGTGAGGCTAAAATCCGGTTTGATAAATTTTACATCGCATATGAGACGGTGGTTACCGTTCCTATGCTTAGAGATCGATCAATTTCATCGAGTTCCATGGCAAGATATCCCCTACACCACCTCTCGGGGCGGCACCACTATGCAATCAAAGATCTCGATAGAATCTACCAGCCATTTCGTTTATTATGATATCTATTAAATTTCAGAGCTTAGAGATCAGAAAGAATATGAGTGTTCTGAAGAGGGTAGATGCTTGACTCTAGATAAATTCTAAACAGTAACAAAATACAAAATAATTGTAAATAAATTAGTAGTAATAGTAATAAAAATTACAATATGACCCATTTTTGACATAAATACTTTCGTTTGATTTGCGATTAAGCTTGGGAAGAGCCACTAGGCGTCTGTAAAAGTGTTGCGCTTTACTTTCCTCACACGGTAATTAAGCAAGTTGATTTTTTCTTTGCGCAATTACCAAACGTATTTAAAACAAGTCTTTATTATAAGGTACAACTGACTAGCAAAAGATAAGTACTCAATGTCAGCCTTCGGATTCCGTTAAGGAAGAGGCTGTGCGATTGATCATGACTGTACCCATCCTTTTGAACTTCTGAAACATGCTGCAAAGGGGCGTTTATAACATCTCCATAGGTATGAACTTGAGACGAAATCGAAATGAAATTAACTGATACCGCTCTTATTGGACTTTGTCATATTTTCTCTTTTTAACTGCCATATGTTTGAAAATAGCTAAAACAAAAACGCAAATTAACTCTGTTAAAGCTTTCTTTTTACGGAACATCACTTTCACCTCGGATCGCTCAAACAAACTCAACGAAATCACAATATAGGAGACGAACAGTAATTCCAAGTAAATTCCACTGAACCTGTCATCCTTTCATTACTTAGGACTAATAAGAAACGATGATAACGAATTTTTGGTTAAATTCAATGTCCGTTTCCTGTAATCAGATTGGTCAGTTTTGCGTAAGCCTATAAGCCCAGTAAAGGAAGTTGAACTTTAATTGCACTTTATGGATAACCTTTCCTTTTCTCATGTTTCACTACTTTCTTTTTTAAAATTTATATATCTGCTAAACTTACAATCAAATGATGTAAACAGCGATTTTAACGACACGGACTCTTCTATATTCTAACAGGTGTTACGTAAATTCGCCCTAGTTCTTTCAGTTTGAATATCGGAAGTAATAGCCAATGTTGAACATAAAGAAAGTCAAAGGGAAAATGATTCGGGCAATTCTGTCGAAGATATCCACTTCATTATCTGACCCAAGAGCCAAACAGAAGCTCGGGATGCATTGAATGATAGTTGTTCTGGGTGGGTTAGTCGTGTAAGGACTATGTTGGATAGCTGGTCCAGGAACGTTCTGCAAAAAAAATCAAACGAAACAGTGAATGATATCAGAAGAGAATCTGTTAGACCTTATTTCAAGAGAGTATAGAAAATTGGTGAGCCACAGAAGTATAGATGTATAAGTTTTTTTCATATGTCCGGCAAAATTTTCACATGAGTAATATTCATTGTTGTTATCGTTACTCGTTACCAGTGGCGGATCCAGGAATTTTTGATAGGGGGTCCAAACTTTGGTTCAGAAAGGACTGTTGGACTCTTTTGAGGCAAATTACTTCTCCCCCACACCCCCCACACCCCCTCCCACCAGTAGCGGTTGCACGTTATAATTCCTTGGCCGCTTACCTTTTACTTGGATTCATTAATTTAAAAAGTCAGCCAGTTAAAAAGTGATATACGATCCTGCGGTTGTAAGAATTTCAGTCTCAAAGTTTTTAGCGTCAGGTCTGATAGGGGTGTCCGGACCCCCCGGACCCTCCCCCTGGATCCGCCACTGTCGTTGTTATCATCCGGCGAGACCATTAGCTAAACATGATTACGGAAAGATGCCTTTCTTTCAATAACACGATCAAGGTGAAAAGGTTTACAAATTTATAGTTTAAAAAATTCCTCTCGCTCTCCATCCAACTTCTTCCGTCGTCGTTAAAGGCTTCTAGTTTTCAGGTTTTACAACGAAAACTTACAACTGTTCCCAATGATCATCCTGTTCTTTCTGCACTACTCAGTACTGACCTGACGTGGGTACGAACTTCGAAGGACAGATTTTGGTGGTAAACTGTATGACGATACTGGGCGCACCGGTAAACTATACGATGATGGTGACCTCCGGGGTGGTAGGCTGTGTGCTGATCTCGATCGAGATATAATGGGGGTATTTGTATGATTTGGAGCTGCATTAGCATTGAAATTTTTTATCTCCATTTCCGCTAATGGGTAATCTTTTGATGGTAAATTTTGTTTCTTCTTTGCCTTCTTTCGTTTTCTTTCGCTATGCATTATAACTGCAACGTATACTAGTAGGACACCAATCAAACTTGAAATAATCTTTCGAAAGTGAAGGCGAAATATGGAGGTAAACATCTCTTAGTAAACTGATGTCGGAAGATTTGAACGTTATTACCTGAGTAGACCTGATAATTGTAAACAAGAGAGAAATCCAACTGTGAACAAGTGCGACATCGCTGGCTTTCCTTCTAGAGCCACTAAAAGGAGAGATGAAAACAGTGAATGTGTTAGTATCATGATTGGAATATCGTGGGACACCGCGTAATGCAAACCTTGTCATCCCGAACATTATATTACAACAGTACTTTTAATAGTACCCACTGTATTGGAAACTTCCCATCACCTACAAACTCTAAGGTCTTGAAGATCTTATGCGCGACAGCTACTGAAAACGTATTTGTTTCCTGCACTGATATGTTTTACTAGCATAAGCCCATGCTGTTGTAAAGAGTGGTATGGTACTCAACTTTATCGGAACCATTTTTACCTTGAATATTTACTTTATATCAGCGATTCATAAGTACACTAATGTAGCGGTTTTACGCAACAGGTTACTACACAGAGCTTACTACACAAACAAACCATGCAGTGACGATAGGAAGCGTATCAGCAGATTAGTTTAAGATCGAGAATAATCCCAATTCAGCCTCGCGTACTGTCCAAGTTCTTTCCTTTTCAAGCAAACAGTTTTACAGAATATTATGCAGACGTTCTCCTGTCCCATGATTCGTGATTTTCACAACTCATACCAGACATTAAATTGCTAAGAAGACGTTTGTATAGACTGAGAGCACTTTCACTCAGCATGCTGAAAGAAAAATGCATTACTTATTTCAATTCTCCCGTGGGGTTTGCCGAAAGTACGAAAGTTCTGGATTACTGTCTTTTTTTTTTAGGGTAAGATATTTAATCAAGAATAACTTTGCGTTGGTGTGATTTTTTTCAATTTTGCGGGGGATTGTTGTCAATTTTGCTTTTTTTTTTTCTCATCTGGAGACAATTCCATCGCATTAATAAAGATTAATTTGTTCTTTTCAATCAAAAAGTATATCGCTCAGTTGTTAAAGTCCCCATTACTTGTGTTTGTGTAAGTTACATGCAATTTTTACCTTGTCGGAGGTTTACTTTCTATGTAACGGAGAGAAAAAAAGTGAATTAGACTAGTTTTGTTCTACAATTCATTAGCTCTAGGCTGCCAATGTGTCTTAACTCTGACTTATAATTACAAAGAGAGTGTGCGATTTTTCTCTCTAAAATCAGAAACGGCTCATCTATTCGGGGATCTAAGCAGTTTCTCGGCGGTCTGAGAGATCATTATTACGAAGAAGTGATCATAGGATGATAACGGTTTGTATGTGAGTTCTTCCTTTCAAGAAGTATAATGGTAATTGTGGATTTTCTACGTAAAATCAAATCTTTATTTAACACTTCAGATTCAAGTTTCCTTTCAAATTTGCCGTCAGGTTTCAACTTATTAATTGGCAATCCTTTGAGGGTAGACAAAACATTCATTTTGCTTGGACGGACATCGATCCGATGAAGTTTTAAACTCCAAATGCATTTGTCTTAATGAGGTAAATTTTTCAAGCATTTTTCATAATAGAAGTTGTTAAACCTCCGGTTGGCGAGGAGAAAATATGCTGTAGCCTTTCTTAAAAAGGTAGTCAAGGATTTGTAATATTCATCAGGAGGTGTCCAGAAACCCGCGACTACATCCGCGTGGTAGATTTCCTCCGAATTCAATTTTTGCAAAGTTCAGGCATTCCAAAGAAAACCTTTTTGGTCAGTAGATTCTCTAAAATGGAGACTATTGAAACACTCTTGTTCCAAGGAGCAAATTCGAAATGTTAAGAAAATTGAATCCAATAGGTAATTAGAAGAGACTCACGTTTATGTAAATTCGATTCAATTTTCAGCTTTACCGCTGTGTTGAAGACTTTTTATTCCAAAATGTCTGCCGTTGTGAACGAAAGAGTCGAATAGCATAGACTGTTTTTTCACATATTCAGGTGATAATCTTGTTTGAGGTTTACCAGCATCATGAAACGGAAAATACAGCGACATTTAGACTTCTACGCAATCTCTCATTGTTGCCAAATTTCATCCGGCAGCACCTGCTTGCGACCTGTCCTCAGTAATTTGATGCATTTGTTTTTCTTGGAGAAGTATTATGATAATACGGCCAGACTTTGACCTGCTTTTCTCTATCTCATCTTATAGAATTGAGGCATTTGAGAACGCAAATTTCATCATAAACTAGGAAATTCGAAATGTCAATACGTTTAGCTATATACGTGTCCTAATTTGTCATAGTCTCATTCAATTTGTATACACTGTTTATGTATATTTACTTGAGGGCACACGAATTTTTCAATTCTGTAACTGTAACGGCGACAACTTAGATGCACAATTAAACACTGCTCAAAATGATCAAAGTAGATAAAGCAAGGCAAAAAGACATGTAAGACAAGTGTAATATTGTCCGTGGAAAAGAATTTAAGCGATCCTTAGATAACAGTAATCGATATAACTAACCGATTATTCTTCCTCTCGACCTGATGGGTCCTTGTCGTCAACCGCAACATTTTTCGGTACTTCCAAATTCACTCATCCTCCCCGAGTCGGCTTGAATACCTCTCGGGGGATGTGTATGACTAAAATGGCCCTAGCTAGGGATGATGGATGTATCTAATGCTGCTGAATCGCACAACAGCCCAAATTGTTTTCCGTTATTAATTACAGATGGGAGACAGAGTGGTTATTTAAATACTCAGCGCTTCGTCATTGGATGTTTAATTATTAGTAGCATGTCAAAATCTATGCACTTGCCTTACTGTCGCTCAAAATCAACAAAATTTAGCGTAAGTAATTCAAACGTGTATATAAGTTTAATACAGCGAGAGAGAACTTGTATTTCATGCGGGAAATTGGACTTCTCTGTACAACGGTACAAAGGTGATATTAAGATTTGGCGCTCTCTAAACGGATTGTAAACAACGCTTTTCCAATAATTAAATGGTAACGATAGAAGACTTCCAATATAGGCTTTTTCTACTGTAGACATTGTTCCAAGGTCTTTTACGTCTTAGAGGGAAGAAAACAATTCAGCAATTAACTTTGAACTTCACGGTTATTAATGAATCTATGCTCTCGACCAGTCCGCTTATAATGACTTAGTGAAATAATTGAAAACAGTAGGGCACTCAAAAATCATAACATAATTTCCGTCAGCACTGAAACGATGGGTAAAGTTTGCTAGCAGGTGAAAAAGTGAACTATATCACAGAGCCGCATGAGGTTATTGTTCACACAAATGTTTAGTATCTTATAAATGAGGGACGGTTTTCTGCTCAGTGTAAGTAACGTGCTCTTTCAATGCTCTCAGATATTGAAAGCAGACCCGAAATTTCGACAACCACACTTAATCAATAATCGTGGAATACTTAAAGCGCAATTCAAAAGGATCATAACAATCATTAGGTTTTCTCCAGTGACCTTGCAATAACTTCTGATCTCCCGCAGTGAATTATATTCTGCCAGGAGACGGGCCAGAATCAGAAATTTGGTTTGGTTTTTCCTGTGCAGGAAAATGCACAATAGTTAGTGTTCAGTGATGTAGTAGACACAGCCTGGGAAAGAGGTTGAGTTTTGGCATCTGGTGAACTCAGGCTTGAAGTGCTGCATGTCATTTAGCGATTTTTGTATTTCCAATTTGTCATGGCATCAACTTGTTCATCTCCATAACTCTGCATGTTAAAAAAGAATGAAAAGCACTCAACAGCAATCTTTTTCGTTCCCTCTGAATCGCAAATCCGGCCAGACCATAGTCTACGTGTAGCCTCCTGTTTACAAAAAAATGGACTCTTTTCTTTAAGAAAATAAAATACCAATTATTATAAGTGGTCCGGCTCTTTCATAAGTTGCTAAGAAACTGTAGTTTTCATTGAAAAAATCGGGCTTTGTTTTCACAGCTACTTAAGTTATGTGATTTAACTGTGATGATCTTTCTTTGATATTCATATCAGATGATCAGTTTGCAGCTAAATTACATGCCATTCCCATATTTTTCCTCTAAATTAAAGGCCAGATCCTAATTGGATTGATAGCACAGTTGGTTAGAGTGATGCACCGGTGCCGAATTTAGTGATCTTTTCATGTGAATATTGAATCATATAAAGATAAGAGCATTCAGTTGTAAATTCATGATTATACTTGGTTTCAAATCCCCTTCAAACCTTATTGCAGACTTTATTTTCTTAGTTAATCTATTTTTTATATGGAATGTGTTAGTTTTCATCGTGATATATGTAGGTTTACGAACGTTTGATAGTATGTCTCGAGAATAAGTCACAACTACTGTAGATCCCGGCATACGGTTCGAGTGCTGTATCATTAGTCTTCCTCAGGCGATGAGGTCGAATGAATGCCTGTCGCAGTTGACACATCTGTAACTAGCTTACGAAACTTGTTAGACGCCCAATGGAGCATACACAAAACCAGAGAATTAGTTAGATAGCTCTATTGTTCCGTTTTAGTGGTGTTTCAGTGACTGTGAACCAAGACACAGATACTCAGTAGCTTTGAATCAACATTGTAACGAATACCGTTCATTGTTGTGATTGCGTGACCTTCAATACCTCCTTGTTTTATGTGACACATCGAATAGGTTTATATCTATTTATTTAATCACTTTCACCAGAGTGTGGTGAGGGTCGCACAACAGAGCGAGGCTCCAAATTAAGTGCGCCCTATATCCCACCCATCCCACCCCAGGGGAGGACATCCATCACACAGTAATCTCGTGTGTGGGAAATTAACGTCTCCTACCCCAACCCTGCAGGAGACGGGACCTCCATTTATTCGTCCCTATCCGAGAAGACTAGAATATCTAACCATTTCTTGATGTTATAGAAAGGTAGCAAATTCTTCTCAATTATTTTTAAGACCCTGAGTGTTGGTCCGGCCGGGGCTCGAACCCTCGACCTCCCGCACAACAGTCCAGCGCTCTATCCATTGAGCTAACCGGGAGGCGGTTGAATATCGAATTAATTTGATGGCCTGCTCCCAGTTGGCTTGTTAGCTCAATTGGTAGAGCGCTGCACTAGTATCGCAGAGGTCAGTGGTTCGAGTCCCGTACTGGCCTGAAATTTTTTTCAGGTCTGATATTCACTATTGCTCAAATAGTGCTTTACTGCGAAGGATCGTTCTCATATACGTCTAATAACCGCAGTTCACACATATGTTTCATATGTTTGTTGTTGTTTGATTTATCATCTACGGGTTTATATCGAATTAATTTGATGGCCTGCTCCCAGTTGGCTTGTTAGCTCAATTGGTAGAGCGCTGCACTAGTATCGCAGAGGTCAGTGGTTCGAGTCCCGTACAGGCCTGAAATTTTTTTCAGGTCTGATATTCACTATTGCTCAAATAGTGCTTTACTGCGAAGGATCGTTCTCATATACATAGAATAGCTGTCGGCATTACCTTCCCTTCGACACACGTGTAAGTTACAAGCGCATGTAGTGGAAATTAGTTGAAGGATCGTCGAATATATCATTCTAATAGAACGGAGAAAGAGGTATGTTATATCGTTTGTTCGTTTTATCTAGACCCCGAAATGTACACCATTTAATCGAAAGCAGATTTGTTATGTTTAAGAATACTTGTGCCGTTTAGAATTTTATATATGCGCGCTCCGCGTGCTCGAGTTAAAACATTTCAATTTATAGTAATAGATTTATAGTAATAGCTCTATTCGGCTCGTTGTATTCCAGTTTTTACGAGCTTTCAAGTCCAATAAATCCATTGAGAAAGATAGATGCTTATAAAACATTCTCCGATGCGGCGCTGTTAAGAAATTCACAGACCGAAAGAATCGATTGAAGTCAGCGTCCTCCCCTTTAGAAACATGCTATACAGATACGAATCGTATTCATTTCAAATCCTCCCCTGACGAAGACTTAGGAAGTAGAATGCGATCTACAATTCACTGCAACTACAGATCACGAGGCAAACTTTCATTGTTGACCTTAGTTATCTTAATACTCTTTCAATATCACTCTATTCAATCCAGAGTTTAAATATAAACGAATTCATATTCTCTTTTCTATATGTGTAACACCCAAAGTAGTATACTCCTTTGTGTCCTTATTCACAGCTCTGGAAAGTAGGGTGGCTAAGCAGCATCTTTCATCCAGACATATTTCCTTTTAAAGGAAGTAAACGTGATTTGAGAATCAAAGGTAAATTTTAAACGCGAACTGAAAACTGATTGCTCACTTTAAATTCATACTTATCGTTTTGTATAATTGAAAATCACCTGTAGCTAGCTGTTAATGTTACAATTCCCTAATCTCTTCTGTCAATCTCTCATACATCAAAAAAGAGACCTAAGCTGTTGAATTTTCCGATAATATAAAAGTTAACAGAGATTATGAATTAAAGAAATCTCGGTAAAATTACCAATTATCGATGTGCATGAAGACAATGCAGAAATATTACCATTTTACGTACAAGTCTTCAGAAAAAGAGGAATGAAAACATCCCTAACACTCAAAATTTTACCAACTTGTTGACTCATTCCTCGCAGCAATTTGCAGTGGGACATGTATCAGAACTGTCAGGGGATAATGTCGTGGTAGTCATTGGCGACAGAGCGTTTTAAGAAGCCACATTTGTGTGGGGCAAACCACGTACTTACCATAGGTGTTTATTACCTAGTTATTCCAATTTGAGATTGCCCATTCACGCATTTAGATAATAGAAACCTTGCTTGTGAATTAGTGAACCACACTCTAGGGAGTTAACGTTAATAGCAGCGGTCAGGAGAAATGCTGAGGCAGATGGACAATTTTTTTAATTTTTTTAAAATCCTACACTGAGCAGTTTTTTAAGAAAAAAAGGAAAGAGATCGCACAAAGGCAGTGTATCTCATGTTTGACACATCGCATTTCTTTGAAACGTTTTTTAAAACGATTTCATCTACGCATTTCGTAAATCTCGGTTGATTTAAAAAGCGGTTTTAGGAATTAATTGAAATCTTGACTAAGCCACCCATAAGCGAGTTATAGATGTATATCACCTTCAAACAGATCACAGCGTTTTTTATTGGTCACAAGTTATCATGAAAATGGCCCCTTAAGTTGTTTCTAAATATTTATTAAGTAACTATCGTGATCCATGATTACTTGCGAAAATCATTATTGAAAAAGTCATTTCTGGTTGATGAGCTTTGGTTGCTAACTGTGTTTGAAAAATAGCAATTTGAAAATGGAAACGAAACCGCACACTGCCTTGCAACTGAAGGAAATACTCTTATTGTAGATTCAATTGTCATGTTATGGCAAGCGCTCAGATTTATTTCCTCTTTAGACGTCCCTTGTATGCCGCGAGTCAACATGATTGTAAATGTTATTTTCAGCAACCGAAATAAAAGCGAGTTATTCTATTTGCAAAGTTATGGCTGGTAATGTTAGGCCAAAATAATGCAAAATAGAAATATTACATCATTTAAGGACCTAAAAGTAACAGCCTTCCATGAAAATTAACAAATAACTTTTGCTCGACCACTTAGAATCACGATATATGGTCTCCCATTTTTTTTTGCACAACTAATGTGGAAACGATTTTAGAGTTAGTCGTCTCAGATCACTTTCGATTCTTTACAATGAGAGTGATTGGCATATCTCAAAAGGATGAGAGCAAACACAAATACTGTTTTATAGCATAAGAGTAAGAACAATTACTTGTAAAGACGATTACGAAAAGTATAGTCTTACCTAAACTCAGTGAAGAGGATTTTGTACGTCCACTCAAAGAAAGACGATCAACTTGATGTGATGCACTCAGGGGTTTGTTGTTACTTTATGAACGGAGCACTGAACGGAGATGATAAAAATTGATAACTGAGGTGTATACAGGTACCCTACGTACCAAGAACTTTTAAAAGTATCATGAAATATTCATTGATTTAAGGCTATTACTTCAAGGAGTATTTCATTCAGAGTAATTATTGTATTAATTATTAAAAGTGTTTTGAGTACTCTTAATCTGACAAAGTTTCTCCAAAGAGTCTATGTACGTGAAAACTACATTTCAGTCCTTAAATACTACTGTGAGTAGAAAACTACAACAAAATTAATTGCATTAGGAAATTATGAATTATAGGTCTTCCACTTCTAAGTTTAATCGGTTTTTAAAACAAACAGCAAGTCTCTGCTTTTTGAACTCCAATCGGGTAGGCATCACTTTGCAGATTTTGATTTAAAAGTGCGGTTTAGGTATTTAGCATAAACATGGGTTGAGGGAGGGATGATTATCTTACCCTCTGGCTATTAGAAAACTGACTATTCTCACACAGAAATAAGGTTTTCTTCCATTCCCAGTCACCACTGGAGTCACCTTGTCTCCAATTTAATTGGAGACAAGGTTTAGTTTCTTGCCTATTATGATTTACAACAGTTCTTAATGGAAGACGCAGGAGGTCGTAGCCTGATAGGTACACACCATTGAGTATTCATACTCTCACTGGCGTTAATTGATCATTAAATGGTCTCAACTGCTGAATCATTGCCTTTAAGCCGTTGTTCTCAGACGAGCACTTTTAGTTTATCATAAACTCAAAGCGATAAAAAATGGAAACCTCTGTGACTAAGTTGAATTTTTTTTTCTACCAGTTTAGCATAACATTAGCATTTATCGAAGTTTTCCACTTGGCTAATGACTTAGCTTCTTTGGGATCTAATCTTTCCTTTGATTTAGAGGCTGCAATCATGGTTCTTTGATGGTTTATTATCCTAAGTACATTTTCATCTCCACCGATCGAAATCGACAACCCAACAGTCAAAGTACTTCCAAACCGGTTTTTAGTATAAGCTGATCTAAATGGAAAGCTAACATTATGTCTTTCTTAGGGAAGAAAATTTAGGCGTAATGATTGTAAAAGCTCGTAAGACTAATGCCGAAAAAGTCTTGAGAATCTGAATAAATGGGAAAGAGTTCTGCTTGGAAAATCGGAAATTATTTTAGTAACGTGAAGTACATTGATACTTCCTCCTCATCTTAAATTTGTTGTGGTTACATACGTTGGCGTTATGATCGTTTTTAAAAATGGTGTAAGTGCACTGATGAGCAAATAAAGTGCACTTTCCAACGGACCTTAGATAAAGAAGATTTTGACGCTCTCTTTTATCTTGAAAGCTTTTTACTTAGAGAAAAATAAAATTTTGGGAATGATCTGTTGAACTACGTGGCTAATTGAGTATGCGTTGGGAAATGTGTTGCTTACTAAACTTTGATGTGACATCAAAAAAATGATAGTAATGAATAAAGTCACAAACTCTAGGTTTTTTTGTTTTTTTTTCATATCTTTGCAAACCGCAACGCTTTTCAACGGAATTTTTCTTTGGTAGCTGAAGTATTTTTTGTTATTGAAATCAAAAAAGAAAATTACCTATGCATTCCTTATTGATATTAGAGTGACCTAGTATTGACTCGGAAAACTAATCAATCAAACACTGAGATTAGTCACAGCTCACAAGGGAGCTAATTCCCATATTTTGTTTAATTCGATCTCGTCTAAATATCTCCTCAACAAATCTGAATGAAATTGGTCTATTGCAATGTTCAAACCCATTTGTCATCCATAACCGATCATGAAAATATTATGAGACTGGTTCACTCAGCAAGGTACGGATTTTCATTAATGCTGTAAGAAATAAGACCACCTCAATACGTACAAATCATTTTATGGTCAGGAAATATCCCTAAAAACAACAGGGCGGAGATATGAAATTAAATTCGTCGATAAAGACATATTTAACTGAGCGGTCAGAAAACAAAATTGGTTTCTTAAGTATAATGTATTGAATTTCCTAGACCCATTCGTGGCCTTATAGGAAGTCACTCCCAGTAACGACTCCTTTTTTCTTTTTATCAGATAGCCGTTATCTGCATATTTCGAAGGACGAACTCAGCTGAGATTTTACAGGATTTGCCAAGTAAATTTTTTACTAGCATCTTAAACACATGTCCTCATTGTATTCGGAAAGATTATAATTTGTCATTTCCTGCGGCAACTGGGATTTCCTACTGATCGACTTGAATATTATTACAAACCATGCTGCATATTGAGAATAACCAAATTGTAGCTCTTTCTTTTTTCTCACTTTCAAAGTGTGAGTTTAAATGCTCGGGTAATTTGCAATAAATCAAACTAGCGTCCAGCTTAAATTCATTCACGGCGTGATCGATCGTAAATACCTATCAAAAACTGAGAATGATGTGATAACACTGGGATAAGAAGTACTTCAAAGAGTTTTCTTCAATTTAGAAGCATTAAACTCGAAATACTACGATTACTATGAAATTAAGAGTGGTAGCGACAGGTACAAAAAGCAGACGATGTGACATGTATTACATGTTTACGGCAACTGTTTATCTCCCTACAGCATTATCCTAGATTCTTTTTTTCATTTATCTGACTTTCCCCTCTATTTCCCCTTTCCTTCGGGAATTACTGGGTTTCCAAAAAAATTGAATCCGTGATTCAGTTTCAGATACTTCGTTATGTGAATATTCTTTCAACTATATTTATCATGCAACACATTTTTAGAAAAGAGCGAAATGATTTGTTTCATTTCAATTTACCTGAACTTTTTCCATTACCATTGATGGCGCGAAGGAAAACAATTACTCCTCTAGAGCTCGTCAAAAGTAAACCTTCAGTTAGTGGTAATTCTGGGCCCAATATAGCTTCGTTTGTCAAAGAAAACTAACTTAGTAATTAAAGAAGAAATCTTATATCTAGTACTTATATATTCATTGGCCATATGTGCCCAGCAAAAAAAAACCACAAAAACTTGATAAAATAAATTTTAATAAACATGCTAGCATTTTATTACCGGAAATCATCTGTTCGAAGATTCAAAATAGTGAATCAGTGCTCTTATGGAAATTAAACGCAGAAATAAAAACATGACAGCATGCTCTCACTTCCAGGAGACAATAGCATTTTTCCCCTGCTATATAGCTCAGTGGACCTTCCTTCGACTCCCTTGCAGTGCCCAATTTATTTACAACCTGGAGAAACTTCCCACAAAGATGAGCTCAAGTGTAGATATATGACATTTCTCTCGATGCCCATAATCAACACTGAACACGTTGCGCATGATGAGGTACTTACCTGACGCGGGCTTTTGCTTGTTGGTAAGTGTTCGCTCCTTTCCCTAGTGGTTGGGAGTTTGGTTTGTGGTGTGCTTGTTTTTGGTGAGGTCTAGTATCAGTTAAGTGAGTACCTGCCGGGAGGGAAAACGTGTGATCTTTTCCTCTCGGTCAGGTTTCTCCTTTTTCGCTTTTGGTCGGTGTTTGGTTACCCATCCCTTTGCTTTGTCTTTGGGTTGGGGCCGAACTTCAGGATGATTGTTTCCTTTAGTAGGACAATCGATGTGGACTGCAAGGGGCTCCCCGAGGGGATGCTTTTTCCTGAGGCAGTAAAGTTACTCCTCGAGTATTTTGATCGTGAGTCTGATCATGTTGTGGAGGCAGTGCAGGCGTGCCCTGGTCGCGTTGCCAGGGTTACTTTTGCAGCTGATGTGGCCAAGCTTTTTTTTGAAGAGTTGGGCGTGGTTAAGTTGGGTGAGGTGGAGTGTAGGGTGGTTACACCTCCTCCTCCCCCACCTCAACTTACCACTGTGGTTCTGTCTTGGTTCCCTTTTGAGGGCTCCAATGAAGCGATACGTACTGCGTTGTCTGCTTTTGGCATCGTCAAGTCTGTCCGTCATCAGTCTTGGTCGGGTAGACCCTCGGTCTTTACTGGGTCTAGAATTATTCAGATGGTGGTTCAGAAAGTTATTCCACCCTTCATTGGTATTAGAGGTATACGTTGTAGGGTTTGGTACAGGGGGCAACCCCTGCAGTGCACTGTGTGCCGTAAAATAGGCCATAAGGCTGCGAGTTGCCCTTCCAAGGGCAAGTGTTTTAGGTGTTCACAGCAAGGCCATTTTGCTAGAGATTGTAAGGCCACCGTTGATGTACCTACAGTCACAGACGATGTCGAGCCATCCTCTATGCCTGAAGAGCCGCCCGCTGACAGTGCTGATGAAGCCTGCTCGCTCTCATCTGAGGCGAGTGAAGATCGCTTCACCTCTTTAAACGAGGGTGAGGAATTACCAAATGATTGTGTACCGGCAACACAGGGTTTTGCTAACCCTGTCTCCGATATGGATGTCGGAGAGACGACCTCTGCTTCTCGGAAGCGTTCAGCCTCCCCGGCTCCCACTTCTGCTAATAACACTGTCAAGTGGCCCAACAGGCCCCACCCTCTGATTCTGCTGCTGCAGCAAAGCCTATTGCTGTTACTCCCTCTGAACATTCCGCTGCTTTTTTAAAGGACCCGTGGCTTAGCACTATTTCATCCGAGGACCGCGTTTTTTTGGCCGAGATTGCTGTGTTACATCACCTGCCTGCTCCTGCTGGTAAAGATATTTCCGTTTGGTACTCTGATCCGAGATGTGTTTTTGAACATCGTGAAATTTCTACTGCCTTTAGGCTTTACCGGTCACTTAAAAAATCTAAAGAACCAAAATAAAATATATAATTAACTTAGGTTTAAAAAGAAAAACTAAAAGAAAAAATTAGCTAAGTTTTGAGTGGGTGTGTTTAATTTCTGGGTGTGTGTGTGTTAATTTTTAAGTGAGGTGGGGTTCGATTCCCCAGCGAGTTTGGCGTCTGGTGACCCTCGTTTTTGGTGGTCCCCTTCCCTAAGGCATTGCACGTAAGCCAATGGGTTGGGATTAGACATGTAGGTCGGCGGGATTGCACCTCCCTTCATCGGGGCCCGGCCATCCACCTTAAACATAAAAAAAAACTGAACACGTTGCGCATGATCGCCAATGGTTATTAGAGTAAAGGGTAAGTACTTGCTGTAATCCTTAATGTATGTTAATGAATGCAAATGACCATGTATTCCCATGTGTTCTTCTGCATTGATGCATGTATGAAGGATTTCACCAAGTACCTACCGAGTAAAGGGCTTAGCCGCTGTCCTATCATCTTATCGGCAACATTTCAGAACAAAAGAAATTCCTAAATTTCCGAAAGCCTTCAAACCCAGTTTTCATTTTTGTTTTTCGTAATAGCGGCCACGGCAAGAATACCTCGAAGCAGTAATAGTTTTTATGGAGAGCACAATGTCTGACCACTTTTCAGTATTTTCTTGTCGTATGTACAGACACTTTTTACTCCTAGGTCCTATTACATCATGCGCATCTCTGATGAAAATTAGGATTCCGAAGTAAAGCTATTAAAGAGTATTCTTTGCTTTCTATTTAACATAGGAAATAAAACCGATTAAATGTACTGCTCCATTCGTTACCTCCTTGAACTTCTTTTACACGAGTATAATTGGGTCGAAAGTAGAAAAAGAACGAGGAAAACGATGGAAACAAAATCGATCAAAATCTTTTATTTTTGTTTATTTGTAAGCAATTGTTTTAGTCCGTAGTTGCACAACTAAAAATTCGTTCAGTATATTACCCGTATTAAAAAGTGCGCAAATGTTTTTGCTAGATATAAAAGAAAAAAATACAATGAGAATTTTTTATTGGAGCTAATGTAAGAATGGATGCCCTCCCACAAGTTTCTGGTGGATCAGAATCGAAATAGATTTTCATTTTCAGGTAGTACCTTCTGTTTATCTCGAATGTGGTTTTTCGTTGTTTTTTCATCGCGCAGAATGCTATTGTTTTCCGTGACATTTACTTGCAGTGCGAAATACGTAGTAAGTCCGGCATAAAGAAATGCACATCCAGCACTGCTGGGATACCATTGGTCAACTGATAAAGTTGAGGGAATACTAGAGTCCCTTCGCCGAATTCCGCAACTGTCAATCAAACGTGAAGATGAGCAGAGTAAATTTTCAAGGTGTGATAAGGGAACAATAACACTAATGATTAAAGAGTTGTCCCCTCTATTCATTGTAAGTGCATGGCAAGCAAATTCTTTGTTGACATTTTTCAATTAGAAGTATTTTAGAGAAGGGCATGGGACGTTTTTTTTTTTAGCCGTTACTTAGGAAAATCTTGGAATAAAGAAGCACAAATAGCCGATCGATGTTAATTTTTTTAAAAACAGACATGAAGAGTGAGTTCACTATACACTTTTTCCGTTCATTGCCAGTTATCTACTCGGCCCGATCTGAGAAAAAGCCGCTTTTATTGTGTGTTATTTTTGATCTGAAAAATTTGACAAATTCCAACAAGTATCGTCGGAGATACAGTAATATAATTACGACAAAATTCCTGCAATCCTAATGAATTTCTCTTTGTGGAATGTTGTCGACGGAAATGGTTATTTCTTTCATGATACAAGACGATACTTAAGTAGTTATTTGTTAAACAACAACAAACATATGAAACATATGTGAAAACTGCGGTTATGAGACGTATATGAGAACGATCCTTCGCAGTAAAGCACTATTTGAGCAATAGTGAAAATCAGACCTGAAAAAAATTTCAGGCCTGTACGGGACTCGAACCACTGACCTCTGCGATACTAGTGCAGCGCTCTACCAATTGAGCTAACAAGCCAACTGGGAGCAGGCCATCAAATTAATTCGATATAAACCCGTAGATGATAAATCAAACAACAACAAACATATGAAACATATGTGTGAACTGCGGTTATGAGACGTATATGAGAACGATCCTTCGCAGTAAAGCACTATTTGAGCAATAGTGAAAATCAGACCTGAAAAAAATTTCAGGCCTGTACGGGACTCGAACCACTGACCTCTGCGATACTAGTGCAGCGCTCTACCAATTGAGCTAACAAGCCAACTGGGAGCAGGCCATCAAATTAATTCGATATAAACCCGTAGATGATAAATCAAACAACAACAAACATATGAAACATATGTGTGAACTGCGGTTATGAGACGTATATGAGAACGAATAAAAAATAAAAAAATTTTTTTTTTTTTTCAGGTCTGATTTTCACTATTGCTCAAATAGTGCTTTACTGCGAAGGATCGTTCTCATATACGTCTCATAACCGCAGTTCACACATATGTTTCATATGTTTGTTGTTGTTTGATTTATCATCTACGGGTTTATATCGAATTAATTTGATGGCCTGCTCCCAGTTGGCTTGTTAGCTCAATTGGTAGAGCGCTGCACTAGTATCGCAGAGGTCAGTGGTTCGAGTCCCGTACAGGCCTGAAATTTTTTTCAGGTCTGATTTTCACTATTGCTCAAATAGTGCTTTACTGCGAAGGATCGTTCTCATATACGTAGTTATTTGTTGTCCGCCAGCACAAGTGGAGTTCTGCCGATACTATAAATTTGAATCCCTTCAAAGTAATGACAGATCTTAAGTGAGAATCTTTTCACTTACCTTAAAAGACGATGCCTCTGGACTACAAGACGAGTTGCTCATTAGTTTCCTCGGATCCTCCACTTTTGCAAACCGTTGGACTTTAAAAATGCATTGCGCAATCTCACTATTAGTGAATTCTACTTAGTTTATAAACGTATAAGAGATTTTCAAGTTGTGGGGCCAAACAAGACTCTCTGAAGTGTAAGAGAAATCGGCGAAAAATGCTTCAAAAGCACGTTATTAGTGCGAGAAGCAATTATGCGTGTGGATTGATAGCAATCAAGAACAGTCTTTTTAAAATGAAATGAAATCTACAAGTTGCAAAACAATACATCCCTAATTTCCCATTAATAAATAACTAGTTTAGGACAAAACAATGTCTAGCCGGCGGACTTTGATAACATTTGTTTCACTGTCGTTACAGTTGTGGCCCGTGAAACGCGCGAAATGACGACTGATAGAAAGATGAAACTATAACCGCAGAAGATTTTTCAGATAAATACTAAATAACGAACGTTACCATGTCAACAACAATTAACCTATTTCCTTATCTCTGAAATTGAAATGTTTTAGTCATAAATGCCAATTGTAAGCTCTTTGACTTCAAAACACATCTGCCAAGGGGAATTTTGTAGGGAACTTTGACAAAAGTTTACACAAAAACTTTTTAAGTAAACATATATAAAATGTATAATGACCTGTGAGTTTTCAGGCCAAAATTGCTGGTTTTTTCCCATTATTTTATGGGATGCAATGACCTTGATAAAGATGGTGCTGTGATAATGAAGTAAAATGTCGGTTACATAACTCAAATCCTGCTACCACCGATGAATATATCTTTTTTACCTTCCTGGTAACAAAAAAATCTCCATGACGATTTAATAATGGGGCGAAGAAAAACTAACTGAAAAGTTAAAACAATAAATGGAATTTTCCTACCTCGTTGTCAAATTCGTGGTAAAATTCAATTCAATTCACCTATATTATATCAGTTGAGGTTTTCTCCAAAAAGATTCTTCTCACGTTTCGCTTATCTTTGACTAGTGTTACTGAGTAACGTGCTCACTGTTCGTTCTGCCACCTTACTGTAACTCTGTGGTGATCTGCCGTGTTTATGCTAACAGCAAGATTCTAAGTTTATAACCATGAACTTTAAAAACTGGTTAAACCATAAGAGCTCATTAATTTTAATAAACCAAAGATAACAACCCCAAACAAAGTGGGGCGCACTATGAGGTGTTGCTTCGTGATGGTCGCCCTCTCTGATCCCTTAGCACCGTTAACCGGGGCGAACGAACGTTACGATTTGTGCTATCATAATACTGCATCGTTCCTCTGAATTTATTGGATGTATATAAAAGTAAAAACCACCTGCATGAAAAACATGTTTATAACTCAGAATGTTAGAAATTTTGAGTGGAATTACATAAAACTTTAAAAAAAGGAAATGCTGATATTTTGATGGACAGTTTGGGAAGGTTCAAGTTAAAGTGAACAGTTATTTTTCTCGCTCTTGCGTTTTTATTTCTGATACCATTACTATGCAGTAGCTGGGACTACGAGTTACACCTAGTGCTGCCGGTTGAGATAACCCTGTCCTTTTTGTGCGCTGTGTTTAATTTGTTTTCAGGCTTTCCTTTGAGAAAGAGATTATAACCAGTTTATTAGAATCTCTTGTTTTAGGTTACAATACCGAGCATGTATTTACTACATGCAAGAGTAAATAAATTAGGTTACATTTTAAAAGTTTGTTACGTTAGATCACAGCCAAATCTGTTGTAGTACCATTTTCTGTTATTATTTTGGGAAATTCTAAGCAAATACTGAGTTGGAAGTAAACTATCAAAAATGTCGGCTGATGAAAGGACGTCGAAAAATGCTAATGCAAAGCAAATTCTGTAAGGCATTGTTGAAATGGACTATTCAAGATTCAATGAAGTATGGGACGATTGTGCTCTCGTAAGAACATACATAATCGTTCGAAATACTTAGCGGCCTATCGATGTTACCGTTAGAAATAGCTTAACGTACGTACTTGTCATAATGAAAGAAACTTTTTCCTAGGTGAATTCAGTTATCTCTTTGGGGCTTAAGGATTCAGTTATCTCTTTGGGGCTTAAGGGAAACTTCAATTGATTATAACATTTAGCAAGTCTCCCACATTATTTGGTATGTTAAAATATTAAAGATGTTGAACTGTGGACAGATATATTCATTTAGTCGATGATACAGGAAACAGACACTGACATTTAATTTGCAAGGTTTAACATGATTGTCGATTCGTAATTGTTGTAATTAACACAAGTGGACGACGAACACGAAAGTCTTTCTATCACATTACAATTCATGATAAATAAAGAAAACGAGAAGGCTTGCTTCTCGATTATCTTAGAAAACCATTTGTGAAATGTATTTCAGACAAACTGAAAACAGATCAGGGGAAAGGGCATTGACGCCATTTTACTCTACATGAAAAACAAAGAACCCGCATTAAGGACTACGTAACAAAGTCAATCAATTTGGCAGTTTCATGTTACAAGTAGAAGTCATAAGATCCATTCTTACCTGATGATATTTCTTAGTAAAAAACCAGGAGTTTACAACAGGTTAAACCCTTGCTTTGAGGTTACACGATCCACGCATACTAACAGCCAAGTAACAGATTGCCGAAATAGATAACTCCTTTCCTGTTTGAGCGTAAAGTGAATTCCTGTGACACCTATAGTTAGTGCTGCGTGAAGATATTGATCCTGGCACGATAATTATCAAAATTAATCTATTGTCCTTCTAGTTATTTATTATCCTTCTCGTAAATTCAGCTGCTTTTTTTTTATTTCACGTTACTTATTCAAATGTTTAATTTATTCGAGTGAGCTGACTCCAAATCAATTTAGGTTTCCTTGCATGAGGCTAGCATTAAAACAGTTCCTCACAGTTAGAGCAAACGATCATATAATGAATTTTGCCTGTGGCAAAACATTGTTTATGTTTTTATCTGCTCTGTCTATAAACTTTTCAATTAAATAGGATATCAAGAGATTCTTTGTCGCCACCCTAGGGCGACAGGTTCTCAGTTGTTATCACGGAATATATCAGAACCGATATTCCGTGATAACACCTCAGTTGGTTAGAGCGCCGGATTGTGTTGTGCGGGAGGTCGAAGGTTCGAGCCCCGGCCAGACCAATACTCATAGTCTTAAAATAAGTGAGGAGAAATTGCTACCTTTCTATAATCAAGAAATGGATAGATCGTCTAGTCTTCTCGGATAAGGATGAATAAACCGTAGGCCCCGTCTCCTACAGGGTTAGGGGTAGGAGACGTTAATTTCCCACGCACGAGATTACTGTGTCGTGGATGTCCTCCCCTGGGGTGGGATGGGTGGGAAGTGGCCCTGAAAAGCCCCCATGGGGAGTGGCCAACTAACCTATGTATGTATGTATGTATGTATGTATGTATGTATGTATGTATGTATGTATGTATGTATGTATTGTCGACGTGGTGAGCGTAGATCATGTTCGCGGGAAGTGCACTTTAAGAAGTTCTTAGGTTTACTAGTTGGTCACGCATAAGTAAGAACTCACGCTGACAGAATTGCGACAAAACTAAAATAAACACCGATAAAGAAAACACCGAGAAAGAAAACCATTCAAAGCTTTACATCCATAACAATGTTATTTTACTTGTTAAATTACATACACACAGCCACAAAGTTTGCCTGATGAAGTTTTGTGTCACCAAATGAAAAAATTGTTGGACTCTTGGTTTGCCCCGGGATGGTAATTAATTGCTTACTGAATACCGATGAAGATACTGTCAGGTTTAATCACGCATCATATGCATCGCATGATATCGAAATGTGGTAAAAATTTATATATCATGTATTATGTAAACTCCAAACCTACTTTAACGAGCAGAACAGACTTGAATTAATTGTTGAATACCGATTACTTAACTGTAATGTTTTAATTTTTGGTAAATCGCGCTGAACATAAACTTGATTAGAACTTTAAAAGATTAAATTGGAAAATGAAATCTCTTACTCCA
The DNA here is from genome assembly GCF_964205215.1 of Stylophora pistillata. Lineage (NCBI taxonomy): Eukaryota > Metazoa > Cnidaria > Anthozoa > Scleractinia > Pocilloporidae > Stylophora > Stylophora pistillata. The sequence continues at coordinate 19,402,811 of NC_142519.1, forward strand.
TTGATCACAGACCATGTATTAACCAACCGTGAAGAACTGATTATTACCATGTCTTTCTGAATTTTTAGTATTTTGTCACATTAGTTTAACTTCACAATCAACCATCTGTTTCGTTTTCGTTTACTCGCGCACCCATTATAGAGGCGTTCACTGATCTCTAGACGCTTTGTTGAAACCAAAGTCACAGTCTTGTAACTCTGGAGGATTCCAACCGTATCGAAAAATGCTTTAAATTAAAACAGTTATTAGCTTAAACAATTGAAAGGTATTGGATATTTATGTTTTCTCGTATTATGGGTATCTATTTTAAAAGGCTTCATTTATCCCAAACGCAAGAAGCAATCCTAGAGGACATTCGTAGCAACTGCTACTTCATACCCTCGGAGTTTTTCAGTCTAAAAAAATCACACTCTTATGACTAAACAGTGTATGATAAAACTGCGAATAAGGGGCATTTTCTGGGGTTTTCTGTAGCGCTCCTCGGCCTCTGTTTTCCTGTCTTATAAGTTGAAAACTGTTCTGAAAGAATGCCAAGAATTTTTTTTCGTCACAGTTAAACCATCGTATACATATCTCCCCTAAACTTTTCAATTTGCAATCCAATTAATCTTTTCCAATCAGATTGGAGAGCAAGATGAATGGTGAAAACTTATTTACTCTAAGACTCTTCTACTCCTTCTCACCCTCAAAACTAATAACGGAGTAAAAGCACCAGTAAAATATATTGAATGCGAGAAATGCAGCAGGGAATAATATACGGGAGACTCTATCGATGATGCTTGCTTCACATTTCGCACCAATGTTGCCGCTTTGTGAACGCTCAAGGTCCTTCCCATGATCAGACTTGTCGTTTTTCTCAATTTGCCTTGGTGATGTTTCTGCATCGTTCTGCAAAAAACATTCGCACTAATAATACAATTCTTTGACGGCTTTTTCCTGTTACTTCATTACCAGTAATCACGAAAAGTTTCTTAGCTCTATGTGGGTTTTAAAAGTCGCAAATTTCCGCCAAGACCTGTGAAAAATAGATTAGGTTCAGAATAAGTTTGGAAAAAACTGCTACTCAAACCACATCACTCTATCAGCTCCTTCTCCCCCCCTCCCCAACCCCCACCCCCCAATTTTTTTTTATTTCTGCCCCACCGACCGAGCCACTTCCGCAAGAAGTAAGGTGAATGTAAAGGAAGGATAATATGCAGATGGCCTGATGAAGATTTCTTCGTCGTATTTCGCATTTAAAATTCAAATGCACTCTGCCTGTCATGCTTCAGGGGAAATTTCTAATTGGTATGTTACCTGTTTCAGACGCCTCATTTCCATAACCATACTGTCGTCTTTTTTGTGCCCTTTCAGCTTTTTCTCGCTATAAAGACGCAAGATGACATATTCCACAACCGCGCCAAACACGAAAAACAAAGATATTATGAAGAAAACATCGACAGCCTTGATATATGAAACCTAGAGGAGGAAACGAAAAAAAGAAGCTTACCTTAGGGCTTCTTCAGTTTTCCTATTGTTGCATGCGCCGAAGAGATCTCTGTATTTATGTAGCTCGCGTGACGTTGTTACGAGACGCTGAGGTGGGCTGGATCGAACTCTGCGCGAGCTTATGTCTTGAATAAAACATGTAAGTTTTGTCGTTATGACTTCCCAACAGTGGCGTGCGGAAAATTTCGTTTAAGGTGACAAAGTCATTTTTCTGTTTGAAAAGACTCTTGACTCCTGCCAACGCTACAAAGCTAAGCCTGAAGTGGTTGAAGTCTGGTATTTTTTAATACATTTTCCGCAGACGCTTTTGCTCTTGGTTGTATCATAGCATCAACGTCTTTAACAATTTTTATTTGAGCAAAGCTAAAGAGAGCTTGGACAATTATTCGAGTAAACGAAATCAAAGTGTGAAAAATGGAATAATCAATTTATCATTTCTCTGCAGGCATCAAGAACGCTGAAAATAAAAATAGTGCAATTATTAAGATCAGTCATGGGCTTCTTGGTTGTAGAAACTTTGGCGCCACAAGGAGTAGACCGAGGGGAGTATCAGCCATGCATGATGCATGTTTTGAAATATCTGCCGCTAATTTCTGCAGTGAAGAACATAAAGCTAAAAAACCGTGTGAATATGGACTACCATTTGCTTTCGTTCTTCAAAGCATACCAATGCATATAAGTGGATGATTTTCAAGGAATTTTGTACCTAAAAAAATAAATGATTTAAGGACAATAATAACAATAATGAGGATGATGATAATGAGAACGATAATAATGATAATAATAATAATAACTATAATAATAACGATGATGATATTGATACAATTCAAAGAAATGCTTGTTGGTAATAACAGGTTTTCTTGTAAAAGTGTATGATACAAAAGTAATGTGCTCATTACCGTCGGCACAAAGCCCTTCCCAATTCGCAAAGTTAAACACACGAGGACAAAGTTAATGCAATTTTCTTAACACTGTTGCCCTTACCTTAGGTACTGAAGACCGGAATGAGCCCATAAGAGTTACTATGGTTAGGACTGTTGTAACCCCTAAGGCTACACGAGCTGCAACTGCGACCTGTGCGATCCAAAAATTTAGCCAGGAGAGGACAACTATTAGAACTGTCGGTGCATAAATCTGAATGAAGGCGTATCCGAGACGGCGCTTAAAGGTGAACTCTGCCCACAGGTGCGTATAATCTGAATCTTGTCGAAATAATAGAAGCGAAAAAGTTGTTAGGTAATACTTCCTGTGTGCTCATAAAACTGTGATATAAAAGAAAACAATTTTAAAACCAACAAGGCGATCATCAGTGCCTGACAATTGAGCAATCGATCGACCGACCCATCGCTGGGCTAATCCTGCAGTAACAAATGCTCACTAAGACTAAGGTTAGTTCCCATAACTGTGATTTAATAAATCGAGTACTTACTGGAACCGCGGGTCCCATAAAGTACTATTGCTCTTCTGGTCTTGATCTCTCTCAAGGTGAACTCGTTCATTTGGTCTTCAAGAATGACAATACCTCTCTTATCTTTGTCTTTCCACGAATAGTCGACTTGTTCAATCGGATAAGCATCTAAAAAAGTACATACAGCCGTTAGAATGCTAAATGAATCGTTAAAAATTAACATGAACTGAAAACGATTTCGGGGTTCGACTCGAAGATGGAAATAATTTTATCCCATCGACTTAAGGCCTGCTTCATGTGCATTGTGGAAAAAGTTTGAATTGATGTTAAGAATTGTATATGGGATTTAAACCTGGACGTCATGAGTTGAGCGACTGCAGCCTGTTTTATTTTTTTTTCCTCTAATTAGAAATTTGGTCTAATATGTTAAGAAAATGTTCCGTTAAATTCTCAAGGGAGAACTTGTTTAATAAGTGAGTAAGTAAGCAGGTAAGTAAGTAAGCTTTATTTAGACAGGGTAGCCCATTTAGCTCCATAGGTGCCCTATGTCAAAACGTAAAACACACTAGAAGCTCAAAATGAGTTCACTCAACAGCTTAGAAGTGTTAAGTTGCAGGACTGTGTATCCAGAGGGTAGTCCCTCAGATCCAACTGGCAGTTTGCTGTCATGGTTATCCTATAAGAAATTAATTTATTAATTGATAAAACAATTAATCTTCAGTTTTTCAAAATGTTCAAGTGATATAGTTTTATGAAGATTAAATATGGAGGGAAAATCATTTACTTTTAACTGGCACAGTTTCTACGTTTAGTTGTAAAGAGAGCAAAATGATGGTTAACTGTGTACTTCATTTTATTTTCTTATCGTTGAGTTTAGCATAATAGTCGATGATAGCGTCTTTCTCAACTTGTGTTATGCATTGAAGCGTCCCGGTTTTTCAGGTTTCATAAATATGACATCTGAGCGTCACAAGTTACAATCATCTAAGCGTCACAAGTTAAAATCATATACATATTGAAAATTCATTTTGTTACAGGTAGGTATATTTTCCACATATTTTTTAGGAACTGGTGTTCGTTACCTTGAACTCCACGTGACCTGACCGTCAGGCCTGATTTTTACTCTGCTGTTGTCAGCAGGAACATTGTGAAACTTGGCTGTCTTGATGTTGAGAAAGAAGGTATCTGGGAGCCAAATAAGATCTCTGTAAGATCCGGTCAAGAAAATTGGCTCTTCGAGGGAGTGGTTTAAGCGCGGGTCTCGCCAATATTGACGAAAGAATATGTCAACTGAGAAATCCTATGAGACAAATGTAAATAGTTTCTCAGATTTCAAGTGGACTTCAAAAACATTTTGGATCAAATCCGATGATGAACTTCAGGAATCATCTTAAAACATTGGCAACAAAATGCCCTGTGACTTTAAAACGTTTGATTTTTGCGTTTCAGAGTGGAGTGTTCTATTCAATACCGTCAGTCTAATTCTCTTTTTTTACCGTTTAGTAATCGGTATGGATAAAGTTGGCTAATCGAGGCGAGTTAGTTGTCAAAACGTATCTTAACTCCTAATTCATAATGCACACTGTAATCAAAATGTCAATGATTCCTTGGTTGCTATTACTTACCATATCAATTTCCCTCACTTTTCCAAAATGTACCAAGGACATGTCTATGGTAACATTCACTGGCGGACCTGATGCGGGGAAAAGCACTTCGTAAAGTGAAGACTTTTTGTAGGGGAGAGATCATAAGGGTGCGAACTGCGCATATTTGGCCTGTTTGATCGTTAAGGAGATGCATAATTCAAGTTTGATCCAGACCATAGCTGAGAAAGACTATTTAGAGGAGATTTTCAGTGATACTGTAAGCGTCATAAAATAGAAGAAATTCTGTAATACCGACGCATTACCTCTGTAAAAAGGCCTCAGCCGTTTATCGTAGCGATCTTCGTGAAACAATTTCTTCATAGTCTCTGTAGCGCTCTTGTAGCTTGAATACAAAACGAAGAATATCAATTTCAAAACGATGTGGGTTTGTATTCTTTATTTGGTATAGTCATTTAAAAAACAACAAAATCAGACCTTTCTTCAAGAGGTAACTTTTATGCAAACGATGCTTTTATTTCATCTACACTCGTGGAGGAACAGGTTGGGTTTTTTTATTTTTTTTTTATTTGTATTTTTTATAAATATGAATCAAACAAGAGAATAGAAATTCTTGAAATAAAACAATTATCCCCCTACAAGACCACCTATAACACTAACACAATGCAAAATATAACAGAGACGCGCCTTCATCGCTGCTTTTACAGCAGCTGAGCGAAAAGCTCAACGTGAGGTTTACCCTTGAGCCAAAATCTCCATTTAAGCCGACTTAGACTTTTTAAAAAGCTTCAGAGGGACTCTGATGACTTTTGCAGTTCCAACCGGTTAGAGCGGAATTTACTGGAACGTTTCTTTTAAGGGGGAAGTGAGAGAGAGGGCGATTTTTTTTCTTATCCAGAACTCGCTGCTGGGTTGACTTACTTTCGGGTTCATTTCGTTCTATTGTTAATATGGTGGTGGCTCTTCACGAACTTATTGCTTAAGCCATGAATCCGAACTTTCTTGCCACAACTGGCGAGTTTCTCCATATATCAGCTTTATTTGCAGCTTTATTTGCAGCTTCTTCACTGAAAAGGGTTCCGTTCGCGTAATTCAAACACTAACATAACTTTTCGCAGAATGTAAATTTCACTCGGAGTTCTATTTCCCTAATAAGTTTAGCGCCGTATCTTAAAATGCTTTAACTCTACATTAAAAATTTAGTTGGACATGTTTGTAATCTCAATGTAACCACATGTTTGAAAACAAGTTATGGTGCAAAGGTAATTATAATATAGTTACCCTTCTTTTTCCGAAGAATAAACGTAATCTAAACCTACCTTAAAATTAACGCCTTTAACTCAATGTATTTATTTGTCATAAAATTAAGAGATCTCTTAGCTGGGAAAAATAACGCTGAAGAATATGTTTAATTAGTACCTGTCTCGTGAGAACGAAGCTGCTGTGTAGAACTTGAAATGCCATGCCGCGAAATAAATACACAAGACTGTTCGGTGCATTGTAACCTCTTGCTTACCCGTTATAGAAGAAAAAAAAGCATGGAATTAAAAAACTCGCTTGTCTAAATGTGAAGGGAAGATTTTAAGCTGAACCAAGTCTAAGACCAGCCTGAAAACACTGAAGGCGCGCACTATTAGCTCACGGATGCTCGAGCTAATGAGAATATCGTTGATCAAAGAACAATCATGGTAAATTTTCATTCTTTCCTAGCTTTTAAAGCTTTTCACTGCGAAGGAAACACAGCTGTCTGTTGTAACTCAATCCTATTCAGTCTTTATTTGATTTGTACGCAACTAGTCAGCAAATAAGCATTTGTTTTATTCGATGTTATAATAATACTTACTTTACGGCTTCCGAAATCGATTTCCTCTCTTTTGACAGCAGGATTTATGTAAATTATAAAATAAAAAAACCGTTTCCCTTACCAAATATAATTTCTTTACTGGTTTGTCATACTTAGATTGGCTGAGTAAAGTGCAAGACGTTATGGAAAGTGCGTCTCATTTCTCAGGCTATATGTATAATGTAGTCAGGAAATTAGTTTGTTTGTTTAATTGTTATGAAAAGACATGAACATTACCTGCTACTCGCTGTAGATATCACCACTTTTTTTGGTGTAATTCATCAACCAACTGCTGATGATTTTCGAGGGACTAAAGGTTTAGGTGACAATAATGGTCCCAGTGATAATACCTAGTGCTAGACGAGTGCTTTTGTCCCTTTTTTTGTCATAGAAACCCCATTTGCGCCTCCGGGATTTTTATGGCCTATGGCCAATTAATAATTTATCAAACTCGTCCTTAAGGGCTGTCAGAGAGAACCGTAAAGACAAAAAAACATGGATCAATAGGCCAGTAAGTAAAACTAATTTCACTTTCATTTTTATATATGAGGCGTTCGACTATTCTGTAAACTTAGGTAAACATAACATATATGATTTTCACATATTCAAATTCATTGACAAAAAGGAGGTAAATTTTAACCTTGGTCGTTTGGTCATAAAAGAAGTTTTAGAGGGAGAGAGGAACCAAAAAGTCTCTTTAATCATTTCCTTGGATCATCCACATGCAGTTTTTGTCGGGAAAATAAAGTTGCAGAAGAAGGTAATAATGGTAAATAATGGTAGTAAATTCACTGGACGTAGAAGTTAAGATGTCGATTACTGTTCGGCCAGCGCCTTTTTCTTTGCTGACATGTGTTGGGCCACTTTAATTTTGCCCTCTCTTTCGTTTTTCTGAATTGATCTATTCTCATTGCCATCTCCTTACGGCCACATAACTATCGTGTATCGGCTATCAGCACCGTGACGCCAGTTGGTGTAATTGAATGGTTAAAAACTTGAAAACATAAAAATACCTTGAGCAAGTTACACAAATTTTTACCCAGTACTCGGCTGGTTTTTCAGGGCATTTCTCGTACAGCTGGAACTTTTTAGAACGTTTGTGATGCAAGTGAAACCTGATGAAGTGGATCATATATTCTAGCCACTATGCAATCATGCTGGTAAATGGACTGAAATTAACTGCCGTCCAAAGTATTTCAGTTATGATTTCCTTTTTACATGACGAGCTTTGCTCAAGAAAAAAATTCTCAGCAGGCATCGTAAACTGATGCCGAGGTTTGGGGAAGAAGGTGTTGGGTGGATGTCATCGCATTAATTACACCACAATGTAATTACACAGATTAGCGCCCACGAATCCACGAGAGATACGCGATTGTGTGCGAGTTAACGCGGGGTCATCTGTTGGCAATGAATATCAAAATCATGAAATGAAATGAAGTTTGCTGTGCGCGTAATGGTCATAAAATACTGCGTTTTCTCTGTTTCTGCCTCTTTCCTTATGACGACATTTCTAATCCCGTAGTCTTTCTAAGATCCTTCTTTTTCACAGAAGAGGCAATACCTGCGAGGCACCGTATTCGAAAAAGCCTCTCTTTCGATTATTTAGGTATGATTCTTTCGCTTGGTTTGCCATAAAACAGTAACAAAAGATATCGCAATTTTCATGTGCCCTACGACCTGAATAACAACCGTATCGAATTTCCAGTATTGCGTCACTTGGTGGATCGATCAGTGATCACGCTTTGCGATCGTAGTACACGATGTTATTGTTTTTGAACAAAACCTGTGGCGATCGCACGACTTGGCCTCGTATCCTGGTTGAATTCTTACCAATATTATAATATTAACCCTCGACGAGATTTTTAATGTCGAAATGTCGAAAAGCATCATGTTTTCAATTTCGAAACCATTCGAAATGAAGTCAAAGGCAGTCAGAGTTTCGACGTGCGGCTTTCCACCGGCTAACTTAACCAAGCAGAGTCTTTGCAGGATTACAAGTGCATTGGTATCTACTTTTGAAAGAGGTATGTGACGTTCCTTTGCGTAAATATTTCATGCGCGATGTATTTGTAAGACGGCCAAAACGGTCGACGTAAGAACAAAAGATACGAGGGAAGATTTACAAGTTTATTACACAGCAAATAAATGCAACGGTACAAAAAAAAAAAAAAAACGGGAACGAGTGACACTAAACAATAAATAAGAAAACAAAGCTCCAATGAGCTAAATGATGTAACAAGATTAAAATGAATTAGGAGAAAGTACCTAATACTAAAGGATAACCTACAGACAGAAATAATTCAGTAAAGAAAAGAAACAAACAAAGTACTTGAAAACAGGAAATTGTGTGACAGAAACTATCAAAAATAGTGATTGCTACACCAGGCACGAATTCGACAAAGACTACGAGCTAGGCTTAATATTACAACTTGAGCTAACACAGTATAAAACAGTGAAAGGGGAAAATGAAATTACTAGTGTAATGAACTCATAATTTGGTTCTGAAAACACAGGAATCATAGCAACAATGAACTGGAAGCAGGTAAGCAAAATATTACAGCTGCTAAAACAAAAACAATTGTAGTTTATATAGCAGAGAAATTACATGCTGTGTGACAAAGGTCAGAGTAAATAAATAAAATACAGTAGTAAGATAAAAGGAGTATGTGGCTAAACTAAGCAAATTCTAACCCGAAAAATCACTACAAAAATACAAATGGAAACAACTACATGCTAAGCTTAGGGCTCAAACAAACATAAAATACTGAAACATACCAAAAGCTAGTATAGCTTAGAATCCGCTTTAAGGGCACTCTCAGGAAGGCAACGAATCAACTGAACTCACCGAGCAAACGGTTGTAACTTATAGTAAAATACAGGAAAAGGTAAAAATAACTTTAACCAAATTTGGGCTAGGAGCGGTCAATTAAACAGGAATTACGTAAGGGAAATCGGCAGTGAAACAGGAATTACGTAAGGGGAATCGGCAGTTAAAGGAATAATACAATGGCGCGGTATGGCGTTCATTACTGTTCAAAACACTTTGAGCACATATTTGACTTTCTGACACCTTTTTTACGTTCAAGGGGATCAAATTCCTCTGTCAGATATCACGTCCTAAATTTTACGACGTAAAACCTTGTATTCTATTGTATGGCGTCAAATACACCGACGTTTATTTTACGGCGAGAATTCAATGATCGTTTAGTGCACTTTCAACGTCTTCAAAACGAGGAGCTTCGCGTTACGACTTAAAATTCAATTTTGACTACACGTTACTATGGCGTTCATTACTGTTCAAAACACTTTGAGCACATATTTGACTTTCTGACACCTTTTTTACGTTCAAGGGGATCAAATTCCTCTGTCAGATATCACGTCCTAAATTTTACGACGTAAAACCTTGTATTCTATTGTATGGCGTCAAATACACCGACGTCTATTTTACGGCGAGAATTCAATGATCGTTTAGTGCACTTTCAACGTCTTCAAAACGAGGAGCTTCGCGTTACGACTTAAAATTCAATTTTGACTACACGTTACGTCGTAATTTATCAAATAAGTTTTACGTCGTATCTTTTACGACGTAAAATTTATCACCTTTTTAACTTGTCAATCAAAACCTTGTCAAATAAGTTTTACGTCGTAACTTTTACGACGTAAAATTTATCACCTTTATAACTTGTCAATCAAAACCTTGTCAAATAAGTTTTACTTCGTAACTTTTACGCCGTAACTTGTCAATCAAAAATGCTCACAATGTTTAATAAGTTAACTTCAAAGTCTTAATAGATTACGTAACCTGAAAGTCTTAATACGTGCAATATTATATTAAGTAACGTCTTTAAAACACAAGAATGAGCACATGTATATCTCATTTATTACTTGGCCAAAGCTATGCACGAAGAGAATCCTTCTTGCTGGTATGTAATATTTCTGAGATGTTGAAGGTATTCACGTTTTTCTCTTGGATTCAGTTACCTCATGCATTATAATACTTAAAATAAAGTTATAAATTCTATAATTACCGTAAATCGTCTATGATCGCTCCTGTTGATGGGGGGGGGGGGGGATATTTTTTGCAGCGTTTATTCGAAATTTAAATCTTGCCGATAAAGGTCCAATTGTAACGATTTTTTTGTAGTTAGTGAAAGCTCTCCCCCATCTTGCAACATTGCAAATTATCCCAACCTCTGGTAAGGTGCGTAGGAAACACCAAACCGAAAAACAAGCTATACCAAACAAAAGAGTATAATTCAAGATAGTGCCGGGAAGTTATCAACGGATTTAACTATCATTGAACCAATAGTTTGAAGAACTCGTCCAAGGGGAATCGACTGCGAAGAGAAACTTTCCAACACACAGTTATATATCCAAACTGGAAAGGTCACGCTCCTCCCGCCCCAGCCACCCTCACACACATACAGTTACACTTAAATGACACCAACAGTTGATTTATTTCTGCAAAATGATCGTTACATATTTTCTTTTACCGTGGAAATCTTTGTGTTCACGAAAGAGAAAAAGAAGAAAACGGCTGGAAAATCTTAACTATTAACTACAAGTGCAAACTATTTTAAAATGTTTGCGTTATCGCAAACTTATATACTTGGAAATAATTTTCACGGAAAGATATGAATAAATAAAAAAAGATAAATAAATAAAGTTAGCCAAAATTTAGGATTATGAAATGATTCTTACTCCACTAACAGGAGATATTCCATGTGAAAGGCTTTTAGGCTTCAACATAACAAATTAAACAAAAAGAAAACTTACAAAAGAAAACGTAAGTATCAGGCGGACTGAGCTGCCGTATAATGGCACAAACTCGCGCCAAAATAACAGATAGTCCAATATCATCCATAAACCCAAGCCCTCTACATCAAATCCTTTAAATATTAATTTCTGACTAATTCGTTCCCATGTCTCTAAATCGTCTTTCTGTCCCAGTGGTCCTCATTTTCATTTTCCCTCGGGGATAGTAGAGGAAGCAAAACGCGAGCGCGCGTGAAACTCTGATAGCCAATTCGTAGGCTAAAATTATTTGCAAGATCCTAGAGATATTCACATTGATTCGTTCGCACAAACGTTGTTTTTGAAAGACATGCACGCATTTCACGGCTCATTGTTAAGGTCACCTTGTTTCTTTTTTTATACAGGGAGTGACGTTTGGCTTACTCTGACGAGAACTGAAAAGAAACATTCGTTGGTCCCAGCAACCTTTGACATCTTTATCTATATGAGTGTTTCATGTTACCCAAGGAAAATTGAAATGTCTACAAAAGAACCTGGATTAATTGTCATCATGTGTTTTTTTCAATTTCTTTTTGTTTTTAAGGTAGAACGTTTAGTTTTAAAAAAAAGTGCAAGATACTGTACAAGGCAAATCATCCCCTCCCCCTTCCCCGATACACACACACACACGCTTCCTACGCCCTTTACCATCCCTGTATGTTTTAGCCCATATATTCTAGTATCGGTTTAGTCAGATAAAACGTTTCCTTCATTGAATATGAATGAAAAAAGCGTAGGAAATAAAAAAAGAAAAAGAAAACACTAGCTTTTCACAATCTTTTGCACCAGATTATGCTATGGCAGATCTTACAAATGAAAATATGACAATGTTTTCAAAAAGTATGATTTATAAATCTTGCACTCTGATTACGACAGCGGAAACTGGTTCAGAGAAGACTCCATGAAGAAAACCGATAAATTTTGGTATGGATCTGATTCGTCGTGCATCTCTATAACTAGAACAGTATGACTTTTTAAGGAAATTTCAGACAAAGAGGAACCATCGTTATGTATCGATGGCTCTTGGTGTCTATGAAACACAAAGTCTTGGCTTGATTTTCGTCAATGGACTCGACATCGATGACATCTCGTATGGCTGGATCGTCAGTTCCAAAACGCTGAAGCATTCCTCTGATGTAGAGCTGTTGTGGAGTGGCATTTCCTTAAGAAGAAAGCTTGTGGTTGTTCCACGAACCTTTAAATATTTCCAGGGCCTTGTTGATTAACGGAGTATAAACGACGTGTAAACAAAACAGGTCAATGTCATGGTCGGGAGTGAGTATGCCAGTGTCTTCCATGAAGTAAAATAACGTGTAATAAAGCGACCCGACACAGCGAAAATAATCGCGCCACAATCGCTCAATCCTCTGGTTGTGGACTGAGTTCCCAGTAATATGGCTACCTCTTTCCGTCCCTCTTCGATTTAAAATGGCTCGCGCCACTTCCACATTTTCCATACCGTGGTCTGAACGGACTCGCGATGGCCACCCGAATTCACTAGTAGCAACATAGAATAGGTCTCGGACTGTAGCTGCCCGTTTGTTTGTTGCGCAACCTAGATAAACGCACAGGCGGGAAAATCCGTCTATTCCTCCGTGCACAACAAACTTCCACCGTATTAGTTTATGGTTCCCGTCCACGTGCCAGAGTGAATTTGGCCCAGGAACCCTGTAACGCCTCCTCTGTACAACATGGCTTAGCCTCGTACGTACGTTTAGGCCATCGACGCGATGAAGGGCCGCTCTTACACGCTGCGTCTGGACATGCACTCCTTTATCTTCCATCTCCCCTTGTACAATGCGAATTCCACTGAATGGTGATCGTCCGACTATTTCCCGCACCAATGTATCCAGATCTTCGTCTGTAATGGCCGTAAATCTTGGCTCACTACCGAGTCCAAGCGATGTTCGATGCCGGTTCAGGGTGCTAATAGATATTCCAAGTATACCCGCGATCTCCGTCCACTTGAAAGAAAACTCTCGCAAATACAAAATTTGCTGTCGAGATATAATATACCTCGGTCTCCCGACATTTCCCTGCCCCGCTCTCTGGCATTGATAGGTCTCAGATTCGAGTGACCTTTTCTTCTCGAAAAGCCTCAATTGTAGAGGCTCCAAGCTTCTCTTGATGTTTTCAAGTTGGCCTCTGAAGTTGGAAGCCACGTCTCCGAGGTCGTCTTCGTTGATCGCAGACATCAGCCAGCGCAACCGGTCAACCGCTTCTTCAAGACGTCCTGTAATTGTCACAAGATGTTCTAGATCCACACGAACCGGTAGAAGACGGTTAATTTCTTCTATCAAAGCTAGCAAACCAACTGTAAAATCGCGTACAATGTTACTCATGATGTGTAGTATATCGATAGAGGCGAATTAATAAAATAGTTGAATGTATCACTGCGAGTCTATATTATACCTTCGCAAATATTTCTTTGCCGTTCGAGTGAGGCGTGAGCAACGCGCTAGGGTAGCGCTAGATACAAGTCAATTCAAATCTTTATTTCACACATTGGATATTAAGTACCTGACAATAATAATTAACTAAAGGATTAATTAAATTCATTTATGTAAGGTGTCGAAAGTAGCAAGAGCTTTCTTGTTGGACACCGTCATGTTCAAATAATCGGCAGCAGAGAGTTGAATAAAGTCTCAAATAGCAGTGAACATAGCAACAGATAGAGAGTAACAGATAGAGTATAAAACACAAAGAACAGATGGAACAGAAGTTAGAAGATAGGACCTTCATTCATTCACGGTTGAAACTTGAGACCAGGCGGTACATTCTCGCACATTTTTTGGAGCGGAGAATTCAAAGGATACTAAAAAGAGAACATTGGATATATTGAAGAAGAAAAAAAGACATAATAATTTATATATACTACACAGGGCTAAAGAAATACCAAAACTCAAAACACCTTGTTTTGCTAAAAAATCTTCAAACAAAGAAACAAAAACAAAATTGAACTGAAAGATTCTAAATATAACTATTACCCATTTTTTAGCGTTCATTTAGGTGACGGGTGCGATATTGACGTAATACAAAAGATTGAAAACTGCACGCCAAGAAAGTGGTTTCTGCAACACCAAGAAACATCACGTATATCTTTAATTTGACCATTGTGCTGTTTTACTCAATGAATGCAAACTGCAGTTGACTCCTAGCCTCCCGCTAACTGGAAATAATTTCTGTTTTCCTATCCCTGTGTAATCATGCATGTTGAAACGTTTAAGCGCTTGACTGAGTTGTACTGGCGTCCGACATGGCAGACATAGTTTCGTGGTTTCATGTACTAGTGGAGGCCGATGTTTTTGTACCAAAAAACATAACGCTCCCTTTAACCTTTCCGAAGCTTTCGAGCGGGCGGAATTCTCCAAATCCTGCAATCTTATTGCCTTGCGGTAATTCGCGCGATCTTGTTCGCTAAGGGCGGAATCGGTGGCGGCCTTTATTCACATGTTTGTTTTCCGGTTGTGACCGAGCGAAAACCGTGATTTTAAAACCATTATACCTGTAAAACTTGCGTTATCATTAGCATTAGCTAGGGAAAAGTGAATTTTATTATTCCGACAAAAAATAAGAATGGAGAATCAACCAGGTCAACCAGGAAAACCGTTAGCAGAGCAAATCATGCAGGCCGCGGCTATACATGTTACGCAAATCGCCTTGTTTTACCTTAAGATTAGCATGCGTAATTAGCTCTTTATATAAATCCTTTGTGCAGTTTTCATCCCGCTCGATTTAAGCAATCCTAAAGAATTATTCAACCGAAGGAAATCCTTGCTGCAGTTATAGCAAAAAAATAAATTAAAATGTTTTTCCCCGGCACTGGTCGGGAAATAACAAATGTTTAGACTACGTTTTCGGTATGTTATTTTGCTTTCTGATTTATCAATAGAAGTACATTCAATTTTTGTTCAAATCTTCGTATGTTTTTTGTCTGTTTTCCTTACTTTAGGCTATTTTCTTTTTGCTCCCGTCAACCGCATACTTTTTTCGATTTCCCTTTCCCTGTAGATAGTAGGTAGTTGTCGTAGAAACGCCAGTGATTTAAATTTCAGTTTTCTTCTACCAGCAGTTTTTATACCTATCAAAGACCCGGCCTACAATTATGGACAAGAGTCTTGGAGGACGCTTTTTTTTAGGGACGTTTTCCTCTTTATTCAAGTCCAGCCCCTCCTCTCCCCTCCCCTCACCCTAACCAAATGATGTTGGAAGCGTGTACCCAGAGTTTTCCCGAGAGTTTCAACGTTGTAGGTGGAGAACTGCCAGAAGAATTCGAATTTAATGAACTGTTTTAAGAACAAACCGAGAAATGAATATTGCACTACTACCCTAAGGACTACGTAATTTGGGGGAAAAGTACTAATCTGTTTTCCTCTTTCTTCCGAGGCATAGTCTGGGAAAATCCAGGGGGGAGTAGAAGTTTCGCTAACCACCCCCCTTCAGAACCCACGAAATACATATGTACGTGGAAAAACAAAGAGAAATACGTGGGCCTCAAAGAAATCGAGAAAACCACACGGCAGGGTAATCAGCTGCACCGTAATTGAGAACGTACTTTCCTTAACGTAATCCGCTCAGGTAAGAGCTGCAGGCACATACAGGAGTTCTGTGCTGATATTCCTTAAGTAATCACCTCTATGTCTGAAGGTGCACAAGCAGAACTCGCGTGCGTGGATTCCCCTCGCTTTGAATTCCATCTTTTTTACGAAAATCGGTCAGATTTTCATATATCAATAAACTTGAATGAAAAAACAAAAAGAAATAAGTCACGAGCCTATCAAGTTGAACTCTTGTCAATATCCTGTCTGGGATTTAAAATGCAAAACGTTTTTCGGGCGAGCATGTCCCCATCTACTCCACTAAAAGTTTGCGCCTTCGGCGCTCGTTTAGGAACTTGATCAGTATATCCTAGATGCGCGCCTCCCCTCTGAAGTCCAGCCCTCCCCCTTAACCTTCTCTCATTACATTATAGGGGCACACAACGTCATTATTAGGGAAAATATCTATTCGGAAGAAGATTTGGGATCTAAAATTTTTTGTTTTTGTAACATTTAATGCTGATGCCTGCCTCTGCCAGGATTTGCAAACATCTAAAACATGTTATAACTTCCCACTTTTAAAAGATTTTTACGTTACAATTAGCGGGAGCCCTTTTGTTTGGCTGAATTTTTCGAAAAGACAAGTTTTGATCCCTAACGATTTTCGGATCACTAGACTTTCAGCTCGGATATCGAAACAGATAAAACAATTTTAGGGGTTAAAATATGCCTATATATACCGTTCAAATACAACAATACATTCAACAACGCTATGTTTAAGTGGTTTTGGAAATATATTCTCGTTTGGTGCCCCTGACATTAGATAAAGATTCAGCGGGAATCAAGATTTTTTTTAGCCCAAGGATAGCTTGTGATTGGATTTGTTAGCAAAAAAAAAAAAAAAGAAGAGAATCACAATGAGACCCTGGTGCATAGAATTGACGTAAAACTCTTTAGATTTTCCCCTAGTTTCTATCTGACCCTCCCACCACATGTTCTGTTGTTTGCAAATTTTTAGTTATGTCATATGTTACAAATTTAGGAGATTCGTATAGCTTTAATATTTTAATTTTGGGCCGGGGACAGTGTTGACCTCTTAGATTTTTTCATAACATTGTGATCATCTAAAACTCAATCCATAGAGAGGGAGAAATAAAAAAAAGAATAAGTGCGAAATGCGTGAGAGATTCAAAGATGCTCTTGATTCAGACTAACTTCCAAATTGCTTTATTGAACTTTATATTTACATTACAGGCAGTTTTTCAAATCATAATTTCCTTAAAACAGGGATGCTTTTAGTGTAAATATAAGAATCCGTATCTTAATTCGTTATGTATCGGTTAAATCCACCAATTGATAGCTTAAGTGCTCATACCCCTGGGAATTTGCCATCCACGAGAAAAAAATTCCAGGGTTTAGCACGGGGACGGGGGGAGGGGACTGGGCGCAGGTGGAATTGATTGATGCATTACCAGTAACCACCCTCGGCTGTCAATCATGGACTCCAAATAACTTCCTGGAATTGAAAGAAATCAATGAAAACTCCAGAAAAAAACTCACAATGGGGAAAGGGTGAGTTCAAGAAAGGAAATCAATCGCCCTTTAGAATCAGGATTCTCACTCGGCAATCTTCTAAAACAATATTATAATAGTAGTTTTAACGTCATTTTTACGATATAGTGTTATTTTAAATAGAATACTATTGTAATTACTGAAGATTTTTACCGACTTTAAATAAAGAACTACTACTAATACAACTAGGGAGGCGGCCTATTGCCCCCGTTGGGCCAGCTAACTTTTTTGTAAGGGGGGCTTCCCTAAAGCTGAGTGTCATGTTGTTGCCCAAACTGTATGCATTTGTGGTTGGCTGGTTAAATTCCAGGGGGTGGGATTGTTTCCAAATGTGCTGTATTTTCGCACTTTTATGCAGTTTGTTTGCACTCCCTGATTTCCTTGGAATCAATAACGCACTCAGGCCGTTGATGATGTTCCAAGACAGCAAGCAGCTAAATAGTTGCCTTTGTTGAGTAATGTTGGTTTGGATTAGTTTTGAGAGGCCAGTTGCGTTGCATTGAAAAGTTGGAGAAATGCCTTTGCAATCGGCCATGCTAACATTAAATATTTTTCAGACTTACATGGAAAGCTTCACTCTTAACTTCCAAGTTAACAAATGGAAGCTCGTGTATTCAAGAATTTCCTTTTGAGATGGGATTTAACTTTTCCCGTAAAAGGGGGCATGAAAGTACCAACCAGTTTGAGAAACTAACATTTTTCAGTAGCCCGGTCTTAAAAACACCAGGTATATATAGTAGACTAGTATAGCTAGGAAAAAACATTTAGTTCTATGCCAGTAGATGCATGTTGCAAGAAAATTTATCCTCTACTGGCCTATTTTTACATTTCATGCCATAAGTTAATATTAAAAAAATTTCGGTTTTTAATATCTCTATTAAAAAAAAGAAGAAATAGTCTTTATGGTTTTATTTTTTTTTTAAATAGTCTTTATAGTCTTTATGAAGAAATAGTCTTTACTCCCGTGCAAGAGATTCTTGCACGGGAGTAAAACCTATTCAAATGCATTCTTTTTTGTCCCAAAAAATAGGCTTAAATTTTGCGGACTCATTCCTCTTTAGGGACTATGAAAATGCAGCCAACGTTCTTTAATCAGTTATTTTTTATTAGTTAATTCCCATGTTAAAACTCGAAAGTTTCGATTCCCATTTCTTGTCCGTGAATGCGTACGCGGCCCCCTGCACCTCCATCACCAAAACATATGCGGCTTGTAACAGGGGTTCGTACAGTACCTTGCCCATGATACATATAGGGACTCCTTTGGCTTGTTCCCTTGCTCTTACTGCTGGTACTTTACTAAGAAAGGCTTTGAGAGGAGTTTTCGATAACGTTTCTCTAAAGATAGTGTTAATAAAGACTAATTTTCTGTTGTTTTGCTGCCATGAAACAAATTAGGGGCGCAGCCAGGATTGTTTTATCGGCTCCCACCACAAGAACAAAATGCCTTCCATAAACGCCATTTTCGCACGATACCCCTGCTCACAGTTAAGTCTTTTTTTGTGACGTTTTAGATAACATGGAAAGTTATCGCACCTATATCCCCCTCTTATCTTCGCCTTTCCTCTTCTTTGAAACAGATTAAATTAACTGCAAAAACCGTGGACAAAGATCCTGTTGGTTGCGAACAGTGCCAATCTCTCTAGAAAGGAGACATAATGAGCCAAAAAATTAAATGAACCACGAACGAGAAGTGAAAAGACTACTGCTGCAGCAGAGCTAATTGAAAACAATGCGTATAACAATATCTCACCGGGCTGGCCATACCAGCCTTCTTCGATCAGGTTTACAGTTGTTACTGAATTATGTAGGAATCACAATATTATATAGATGGAGAATGTAGCAATAGAAATTGTTAAAAAAGGGAAGGCGGAGATGACGTAGAACCTAAAAATTGAAACGGAAAAATTCGAAAGAATATGGATTACATTAATTCCTCACGGCGGTGTAGGCCATGAGATTCAAGAGTCATAGAAAGCCTTATCTATCAAATGCGACTCCCTGGTCTTACGAACGGAGTCACGAGAAGAAAGAATTTTCTCAAGTGGGATTATCAATAACATGGAACGCTATCGGCCCTATATCGCCCTATTGTAATATTTGTAAAGGAGGGAGGGGTAGGTACACCCTGACCAATAATCACCTGCAGTTGCAGATCTGGTGACAATCCATCACCACCTAGAGCACAACGGGAGATGAACAACATAAACAAACTGCGATTGGAGCGGCAAAAGCCTGACTCCTCCTCAGACTTCCCCAAGGCTGAGTGGGAATTGGGAAACTTAGAGCAAGCGAGACAAGCGGAAAGCGCGAGAGAGGGATACTTAAATTTAACTTTGAAGGAGTAGAGCGCGAGCGGGGAGTGATGGGAAGGTAGAGGTTTTCCTTAACTATTAACTGAATACCCCCAGTGATCGCGAGAGACTGGGGACAAAGTGGAAGGGAGAACAACGCGGAGAATCAGTCAATATTCAGGATATTCTGTTCATTCCTTTTACCTCTTTATTTGTTCTTTTTTTTTTGTTTTTGTTTTTTGTAAAGAAAGTAAGGATGGCTCAAGTTGGTTACTATCCCGATTCCTTCGTCCTGCAGCCGGACCCAGCTTACTTGTGTCCTATTTGGTGAGTAAACTAAATAAACCCAACTCGAATTGCAAAATGAGAGTAGTGGTTTTATCTGTTTTATTACTTCTCTGCGGCTAAAATGTGATATTAAAAAAGGGAATCCACCAATAGTGGGAGTACTATTTTTGTCTGGATATATCAACAAAGTTGAAATGGTAAACTGGCCACCGCAACGATTACAAAAGCTGACATTTCGAGCGTTAGCCCTTCGTTACTCCCACCGACGCAGCCTCAAACAGTTTCTTTAGAATCTATCAGCCTTTACTACTTTAATTTTTTGATGAGTACAAATTATGCAAAGTTTTTTTTTTCCTGGCGAAGGTTTTCGATTATATTTGATACTCTGTAGGCAATCCCGGTTATATTCCGGGAGGACGGAAATTGGTGGTTTTAATACTGGATACAATTACACAATTTATTGTTCTTGATAATAGCGTACGTACTCAGCCTCGAAGCTCAGCATGTAACCTGCGACGCGAAAACAGCTACTCTAGGATAAGGGAGGAGGGGGTTGGGGGTTGGGGGAATTTACTGTATCATAGGGTAGCAAAATTCAGCTGAACTAGCTCCGGTATGTAAAGGGTTCCAAGGTCCCAGCGGCACATCCCCACCCACAAAGTCCTAAAGCTACCCCTCCCCGGGTTATATTCAACAAAACACTCTCAAAAGTCCCCCTTCCCCAACATCGTGGATTAGGAGTTTGTATTTCAGACACGAGCTAATGCCTCACTTTGCGGGACATTTGCTCACATTATTTACATACCGGCGCTCAAGAATAGTAACGGTTAAATTTAGCCCAGCGGTAAGTTATATGCAAAAATCATATTTGTAGAAACTAAAAAATACCTTACAGGAAAGTAAATGCCTAGCGTCGACATGAAACGTTAGGTTTCCGAGTTCGACAGTAGTCTGTGGTGTTGTAGAGGAGACTGATGTTGTCAGCCACAATCTGACGTGCAGCTCACTTTTTATACGTCATTAGTAAGAACAACACGCATTTTCTTTGGGCAATGCTTTGTTGTTTCATACATATATTTTAAGTCACGAACATTTTTATAATTAGTTGTGTGATAAAAGTGTGTAGTGTCTAGTAAATACTTTTTTTCCTGACTCCTTTCTATATTTCTTAGAGCTCCCCTTACTCGAGCGAAATCAATGTGAGCTTATTGTGCTTAATTAGTGGTTTTCACTGTCACTGTAAACCAACAGAAACATCTGTTTTTGAGTTGAGATAATTTCCTATCTATGCGTGAATTCTTCCCTTGATGAACTCATAAAGAACTTGATGAAGTCGAAAAGCCCCCAAAAAAAATCCCTGGAAAAAAAGTTAGCCTCTAAGAAATCGATTGTCGAGACATATATAAAATTACATAATGCGATAAATGATAGCAAATGGTACAAACCCCCCCCCCCCGCCCCTATCCCGTGCGCGGCCTCTTAAAAAAATCCCTACGCTCAAATCAAGTCATCAAATTCTTTGATCCCTATCTCCCCTCTCTCCCTAAAGAAATTAATTAATAATTAACAAAACCCTTAGATCTGGCTATTTCTTGACATCCGGAGTACTGTATAGTAAACACCCTCTCTCTCTGGAATTTAGTAATGAATCAGTGGCTTTGATATTTTATAATCATTGTTGAATTCTTACCACTCCCCCAGCGTTTTCATTTTTTTTGCAAAGTAGGGAAAAAGAAAAAAAACGTATGTGGAACCTTGATCCCAGTTCATTTAACTCTAATTGGAAAGGGGGGTAGGGCAATTGTCCCTGTAAAATATACTTAACGAATTATGTCCTTCTCTTTCCCGTACAGTCAATACGTCATACGTAAAGCAGTGGCATGCAAATAGGGACACCTTTTTTGCCGCGGCTGTCTAAGGCAGTGGATGCATTTGCATGGTAACAGAAACTGCCCTGTCGGAAGGCAACCCCTCCAAGCCTCGGACGTGAGGGACATAATCACTTTCGACAGGGTAGTAGATTCACTGGAAGTGTACTGTGTAGGGAGAGCAGAGGGGTGTAATTGGACGGGCCCATTGGAGAACATCTCTGATCATCAACAGCAATGCCTCCATGAGCCCGTCCGATGCACCCACCAAGGTTGCATACAGACGTTCCCCCGCGGAGAGTTTGAAAGGCACGCCGGCGAATGCGACATGCGTCCCCAAGATTGCGGGTACTGCGGAGTTACGCTGCCCTTCCGGCAGTATCACCAACACCAGGAGTTGGAATGCCGGAAGGCTCCTGTAACGTGCCAGTTCAATTGCAACGTGGTTTCCATACCTCGGTAGGTCTGATTAGTTTAATAATGTAAACTGATGTTTAAAAAACCGTGAAAAAAAAAACCGTGAACGAACAACGTGGCTCAACTTTGGATAAAACAGAAATAAAATAGAATTAGAGACAAATACTGATCAAACAACATAAAAAGGGCTGAGGAAAACAACATATTCGACTGCCCATCAGTTTTAAGTCTCCTGCAATCTCTCCGACTATTAAACGAAAGAAACCCTCTCACAAATTGTTAATATTTCTTCGTTTAATATAAACGTTGTATACATGACGACTAATGGGGTAAACAAAAGGAAATTATCTTTTCCAGGGACCAATTGAACGGGCACATTGCCTCCGGATGTACCCGCGCGTTCGTTGCCTGTCCATTCCCGGTGTGCAACGATGTGATGCGCAGAGAGGAGCTTGCCAGACACGAGGCAGAAAATACGGAGAGCCACCTGCAGTTGCTGCTAGCAGAAAGGAGGGCAAACCAACTCAGCGATGTAAGTGCTAGCAAAAGAAAATAGTTGATTGCCACAAATTCTTAAAGGCAGTAGCTACAAAATTGGTTTATACAACTTAAGGTGTTAATGAAGATTCAACCATTGCCCTTCAGGTGACTCCACGTATGACGCCGGGAAGAGTGGCGACCTTCCAATGGAGCATCCCTGGGTTAGAGGAACAGTCAAACTCCATGACCCTGGCGGTAGGCATAAAGAGTCCTTTAATTGCAGGCCACTTCAGGGCGATTATAGTACCCAAGATCGATTGTTCGAGAAATACAATCCAACGATAAAAATAACAAAATCTACTTTTTTTCTCAATCACCAGCATAACTCTTCGCCAAGGAAGTGACGCCTTCGCTCGCCGATCGTAAAATAGAAGTCGGTGTATTTGACGCCATACAATAGAATATGGCGTTCATTACTGTTCAAAGCACTTTGAGCACATATTTGACTTTCTGACACCTTTTTTACGTTCAAGGGGATCAAATTCCTCTGTCAGATATCACGTCCTAAATTTTACGACGTAAAACCTTGTATTCTATTTTATGGCGTCAAATACACCGACGTCTATTTTACGGCGAGAATTCAATGATCGTTTAGTGCACTTTCAACGTCTTCAAAACGAGGAGCTTCGCGTTATGACTTAAAATTCAATTTTGACTACACGTTACGTCGTAATTTATCAAATAAGTTTTACGTCGTATCTTTTACGACGTAAAATTTATCACCTTTTTAACTTGTCAATCAAAACCTTGTCAAATAAGTTTTACGTCGTAACTTTTACGACGTAAAATTTATCACCTTTATAACTTGTCAATCAAAACCTTGTCAAATAAGTTTTACGTCGTAACTTTTACGCCGTAACTTGCCAATCAAAAATGCTCACAATGTTTAATAAGTTAACTTCAAAGTCAAAAAAAAATAATAGATTACCATTTTTAATTTTCACAAGTTTCTTAATAGATTACGTAACTTCAAAATCCTGATACGTACAATATTAAGTAAATTCTTTCCTTGGCTACCGTTGCTAAGATAGTTATCATTCGAGCCGAAATTTATTATAATCTCTTCCAGTTTTCATTTGCGTGCATAATTTTTGGACGAAAATTTGCTTTTATCACAAACACAAAATACAACGCAAGTGCCGATTTTCCCATTAACATTTTTTGGCTTTGCTTTTCGCTTTTTTTCTACAAATTATAAAGAAAGACACACTAATCTATCTTAATAGATCTCGCTTTTTTTTTTGTTTTGTTTTTTTTTTTTTGTTTTTTTTTTTTGATGCAATGTAGGACCTGATAACTTGTAGTACACGAAACATTTACCACACAGCCCAATAGTTTATTCAACCTGACACCTTTGCTAATATATATTTTCTTTTTCCACTGGAAATACGTACCTGGGTTTATAAAGAAAAAATGTTAAAGGATTAAAAAATGGAGCAAATCTTTCATAAAAATTTGTACTATCTTCCCCTGGAATTTGACAAAACCCAAGAACGAACACATGCATCATTTATTTCTGGGCCAAAGCTATGCACGAAAAGAATCCTACTTAGTGGTATGTAATATTTCTGAGATTTTGAAGGTATTTAGGTTGATCTCTTGGACTGAGTTACCTCATGCATTATAATACTATAATAAAGTTATAAATTTTATAATTACAGTAAATCCTCCATGATCGCTCCTGTGGATGGGGGGAGGGGGGGAGGATATTTTTTTGCAGTTTTTATTCGAAATTTAAATATCCGATTTTAACTATGTATTTGTACTTAATGAAAGCTGTTCCCTTCTTGCAACATTGAAAATTATCACAACCTCTGGTATTTGTGCGTAGGGCAAGATAGTTCCTACAAGGTTTTTGCAGTGGTTTTCAGTCTTACCTGAACTAAACATGCATACTATAAGATATGTAACTTAAAAGGTCACCCCTCCTTACTTACCACTTGCCACTTAAATAAGACAAACAGTTGATCTATGTTTGCAAAAAGATCTAGATGTGACTTTCTTTCGACCGAAATTATGTGCTTGTTTTTCTTTTCCATAAGAGTAATATCTTATACTTAGAATGCGCTCATAGACATGTTGGCCGGTAGAGATTCTATTTTCGTGGTAAATCTGTTTCCTAAATTGTTTCTAAATATATTCTGGTCCATTAAAACCCCGTCATATAACCCTAACCCAACCTACTTAAACGAGAATGAAACCATCCTACTCAAGTATATAACTGGTAGCTTATATGAATAGTAAGGGTTCCATTCTCGTCTAAATAACGGCTCCTGACTTCGTCCAGAGGGAGGAAATCCTCCCATCCTAGCGGTGAAGACTGCAGAAGCCATCTGGGGACAGGCGATCGGCGAGCGAAGGCGTCACTTCCTTGGCGAAGAGTTATGCTGGTGATTGAGAAAAAAAGTAGATTTTGTTATTTTTATCGTTGGATTGTATTTCTCGAACAATCGATCTTCTAATTTTACAAAACTTCACAGTAGATAGAATATTAACCTTAAGTTGAGGAACACGGGATCTGAGCCTGCGTTTTCAAAGAAAACCCCCGTGTTCCCGGCAGTGGACATCTTGGGTACTATAACCGCCCTGAAGTGGCCTGCAATTAAAGGACTCTTTATGCCTACCGCCAGGGTCATGGAGTTTGACTGTTCCTCTAACCCAGGGATGCTCCATTGGAAGGTCGCCACTCTTCCCGGCGTCATACGTGGAGTCACCTGAAGGGCAATGGTTGAATCTTCATTAACACCTTAAGTTGTATAAACCATTTTTGTAGCCACTGCCTTTAAGAATTTGTGGCAATCAACTATTTTCTTTTGCTAGTACTTACATCGCTGAGTTGGTTTGCCCTCCTTTCTGCTAGCAGCAACTGCAGGTGGCTTTCCGTATTTTCTGCCTCGTGTCTGGCAAGCTCCTCTCTGCGCATCACATCGTTGCACACCGGGAATGGACAGGCAACGAACGCGCGGGTACATCCGGAGGCAATGTGCCCGTTCAATTGGTCCCTGGAAAAGATAATTTCCTTTTGTTTACCCCATTAGTCGTCATGTATACAACGTTTATATTAAACGAAGAAATATTAACAATTTATGAGAGGGTTTCTTTCGTTTAATAGTCGGAGAGATTGCAGGAGACTTAAAACTGATGGGCAGTCGAATATGTTGTTTTCCTCAGCCCTTTTTATGTTGTTTGATCAGTATTTGTCTCTAATTCTATTTTATTTCTGTTTGATCCAAAGTTGAGCCACGTTGTTCGTTCACGGTTTTTTTTTTCACGGTTTTTTAAACATCAGTTTACATTATTAAACTAATCAGACCTACCGAGGTATGGAAACCACGTTGCAATTGAACTGGCACGTTACAGGAGCCTTCCGGCATTCCAACTCCTGGTGTTGGTGATACTGCCGGAAGGGCAGCGTAACTCCGCAGTACCCGCAATCTTGGGGACGCATGTCGCATTCGCCGGCGTGCCTTTCAACCTCTCCGCGAGGGAACGTCTGTATGCAACCTTGGTGGGTGCATCGGACGGGCTCATGGAGGCATTGCTGTTGATGATCAGAGATGTTCTCCAATGGGCCCGTCCAATTACACCCCTCTGCTCTCCCTACACAGTACACTTCCAGTGAATCTACTACCCTGTCGAAAGTGATTATGTCCCTCACGTCCGAGGCTTGGAGGGGTTGCCTTCCGACAGGGCAGTTTCTGTTACCATGCAAATGCATCCACTGCCTTAGACAGCCGCGGCAAAAAAGGTGTCCCTATTTGCATGCCACTGCTTTACGTATGACGTATTGACTGTACGGGAAAGAGAAGGACATAATTCGTTAAGTATATTTTACAAGGACAATTGCCCTACCCCCCTTTCCAATTAGAGTTAAATGAACTGGGATCAAGGTTCCACATACGTTTTTTTTCTTTTTTCCTACTTTGCCAAAAAAATGAAAACGCTAGGGGAGGGGTAAGAATTCAACAATGATTATAAAATATCAAAGCCACTGATTCATTACTAAATTCCAGAGAGAGAGGGTGTTTACTATACAGTACTCCGGATGTCAAGAAATAGCCAGATCTAAGGGTTTTGTTAATTATTAATTAATTTCTTTAGGGAGAGAGGGGAGATAGGGGTAAAAAAATTTGATGGCTTGATTTGAGCGTAGGGATTTTTTTTAAGAGGCTGCGCACGGGGTGGGGGCGGGGGGGGGGGGCTTTGTACCATTTCCTATCATTTATCGCATTATGTAATTTTATATATGTCTCGACAATCGATTTCTTAGAGGCTAACTTTTTTTCCAGGGATTTTTTCTGGGGGGCTTTTCGACTTCATCAAGTTCTTTATGAGTTCATCAAGGGAAGAATTCACGCATAGATAGGAAATTATCTCAACTCAAAAACAGATGTTTCTGTTGGTTTACAGTGACAGTGAAAACCACTAATTAAGCACAATAAGCTCACATTGATTTCGCTCGAGTAAGGGGAGCTCTAAGAAATATAGAAAGGAGTCAGGAAAAAAAGTATTTACTAGACACTACACACTTTTATCACACAACTAATTATAAAAATGTTCGTGACTTAAAATATATGTATGAAACAACAAAGCATTGCCCAAAGAAAATGCGTGTTGTTCTTACTAATGACGTATAAAAAGTGAGCTGCACGTCAGATTGTGGCTGACAACATCAGTCTCCTCTACAACACCACAGACTACTGTCGAACTCGGAAACCTAACGTTTCATGTCGACGCTAGGCATTTACTTTCCTGTAAGGTATTTTTTAGTTTCTACAAATATGATTTTTGCATATAACTTACCGCTGGGCTAAATTTAACCGTTACTATTCTTGAGCGCCGGTATGTAAATAATGTGAGCAAATGTCCCGCAAAGTGAGGCATTAGCTCGTGTCTGAAATACAAACTCCTAATCCACGATGTTGGGGAAGGGGGACTTTTGAGAGTGTTTTGTTGAATATAACCGGGGGGGTAGCTTTAGGACTTTGTGGGTGGGGATGTGCCGCTGGGACCTTGGAACCCTTTACATACCGGAGCTAGTTCAGCTGAATTTTGCTACCCTATAATACAGTAAATTCCCCAAACCCCCTCCTCCCTTATCCAAGAGTAGCTGTTTTCGCGTCGCAGGTTACATGCTGAGCTTCGAGGCTGAGCACTTACGCTATTATCAAGAACAATAAATTGTGTAATTGTATCCAGTATTAAAACCACCAATTTCCGTCCTCCCGGAATATAACCGGGATTGCCTACAGAGTATCAAATATAATCGAAAACCTTCGCCAGGAAAAAAAAAACTTTGCACAATTTGTACTCATCAAAAAGTTAAAGTAGTAAAGGCTGATAGATTCTAAAGAAACTGTTTGAGGCTGCGTCGGTGGGAGTAACGAAGGGCTAACGCTCGAAACGTCAGCTTTTGTAATCGTTGCGGTGGCCAGTTTACCATTTCAACTTTGTTGATATATCCAGACAAAAGTAGTACTCCCACTATTTGTGGATTCCCTTTTTTTAATATCACATTTTAGCCGCAGAGAAGTTATAAAACAGATAAAACCACTACTCTCATTTTGCAATTCGAGTTGGGTTTATTTAGTTTACTCACCAAATAGGACACAAGTAAGCTGGGTCCGGCTGCAGGACGAAGGAATCGGGATGGTAACCCACTTGAGCCATCCTTACTTTCTTTACAAAAAAAGAAACAAAAAAAAAAAAGAACAAATAAAGAGGTAAAAGGAAGGAACAGAATATCCTGAATATTGACTGATTCTCCGCGTTGTTCTCCCTTCCACTTTGTCCCCAGTCTCTCGCGATCACTGGGTGATATTTAGTTAATAGTTAAGGGAAACCTCTACCTTCCCATCACTCCCCGCTCGCGCTCTACTCCTTCAAAGTTAAATTTAAGTATCCCTCTCTCGCGCTTTCCGCTTGTCTCGCTTGCTCTAAGTTTCCCAATTCCCACTCAGCCTTGGGAAAGTCTAAGGAGGAGTCAGGCTTTTGCCGCTCCAATCGCAGTTTGTTTATGTTGTTCATCTCCCGTTGTGCTCTAGGTGGTGATGGATTGTCACCAGATCTGCAACTGCAGGTGATTATTGGTCAGGGTGTACCTACCCCTCCCTCCTTTACAAATATTACAATAGGGCGATATAGGGCCGATAGCGTTCCATGTTATTGATAATCCCACTTGAGAAAATTCTTTCTTCTCGTGACTCCGTTCGTAAGACCAGGGAGTCGCATTTGATAGATAAGGCTTTCTATGACTCTTGAATCTCATGGCCTACACCGCCGTGAGGAATTAATGTAATCCATATTCTTTCGAATTTTTCCGTTTCAATTTTTAGGTTCTACGTCATCTCCGCCTTCCCTTTTTTAACAATTTCTATTGCTACATTCTCCATCTATATAATATTGTGATTCCTACATAATTCAGTAACATCTGTAAACCTGATCGAAGAAGGCTGGTATGGCCAGCCCGGTGAGATATTGTTATACGCATTGTTTTCAATTAGCTTTGCTGCAGCAGTAGTCTTTTCACTTCTCGTTCGTGGTGCATTTAATTTTTTGGCTCATTATGTCTCCTTTCTAGAGAGATCGGCAATGTTCCCAACCAACAGGATCTTCGTCCACGTTTTTGCAGTTAATTTAATCTGTTTCAAAGAAGAGGAAAGGCGAAGATAAGGGAGGGATATAGGTGCGATAGCTTTCCATGTTATCTAAAACGTCACAAAAAAGACTTAACTGTGAGCAGGGGTATCGTGCGAAAATGGCGTTTATGGAAGGCATTTTTTTCTTGTGGTGGGAGCCGATAAAACAATCCTGGCTGCGCCCCTAATTTGTTTTATGGCAACAAAACAACAGAAAATTAGTCTTTATTAACACTATCTTTAGAGAAACGTTATCGAAAACTCCTCTCAAAGCCTTTCTTAGTAAAGTACCAGCAGTAAGAGCAAGGGAACAAGCCAAAGGAGTCCTTATATGTATCATGGGCAGGGTACTGTACGAACCCCTGTTACAAGCCGCATATGTTTTGGTGATGGAGGTGCAGGGGGCCGCGTACGCATTCACGGACAAGAAATGGGAATCGAAACTTTCGAGTTTTAACATGGAAATTAACTAATAAAAAATAACTGATTAAAGAACGTTGGCTGCATTTTCATAGTCCCTAAAGAGGAATGAGTCCGCAAAATTTAAGCCTATTTTTTGGGACAAAAAAGAATGCATTTGAATAGGTTTTACTCCCCTGCAAGAATCTCTTGATCCTACTATAAAGACTATTTCTTTTTTTTTTTTTTAATAGAGATATTAAAAACCGAAATTTTTTCAATATTAACTTATGGCATGAAATGTAAAAATAGGCCAGTAGAGGATAAATTTTCTTGCAACATGCATCTACTGGCATAGAACTAAATGTTTTTTCCTAGCTATACTAGTCTACTATATATACCTGGTGTTTTTAAGACCGGGCTACTGAAAAATGTTAGTTTCTCAAACTGGTTGGTACTTTCATGCCCCCTTTTACGGGAAAAGTTAAATCCCATCTCAAAAGGAAATTCTTGAATACACGAGCTTCCATTTGTTAACTTGGAAGTTAACAAGATTGAAGCTTTCCATGTAAGTCTGAAAAATATTTAATGTTAGCATGGCCGATTGCAAAGGCATTTCTCCAACTTTTCAATGCAACGCAACTGGCCTCTCAAAACTAATCCAAACCAACATTACTCAACAAAGGCAACTATTTAGCTGCTTGCTGTCTTGGAACATCATCAACGGCCTGAGTGCGTTATTGATTCCAAGGAAATCAGGGAGTGCAAACAAACTGCATAAAAGTGCGAAAATACAGCACATTTGGAAACAATCCCACCCCCTGGAATTTAATCAGCCAACTACAAATGCATACAGTTTGGGCAACAACATGACACTCAGCTTTAGGGAAGCCCCCCCTTACAAAAAAGTTAGCTGGCCCAACGGGGGCAACAGGCCGCCTCCCTAGTAGTATTAGTAGTAGTTCTTTATTTAAAGTCGGTAAAAATCTTCAGTAATTACAATAGTATTCTATTTAAAATAACACTAAATCGCAAGAATGACGTTAAAACTACTATTATAATATTGTTTTAGAAGATTGCCGAGTGAGAATCCTGATTCTAAAGGGCGATTGATTTCCTTTCTGGAACTCACCCCTTCCCCATTGTGAATTTTTTTCTGGAGTTTTCATTGATTTCTTTCAATTCCAGGAAGTTATTTGGAGTCCATGATTGACAGCCGAGGGTGGTTACTGGTAATGCATCAATCAATTCCACCTGCGCCCAGTCCCCTCCCCCCCGTCCCCGTGCTAAACCCTGGAATTTTTTTCTCGTGGATGGCAAATTCCCAGGGGTATGAGCACTTAAGCTATCAATTGGTGGATTTAACCGATACGTAACGAATTAAAATACGGATTCTTATATTTACACTGAAAGCATCCCTGTTTTAAGCAAATTATGATTTGAAAAACTGCCTATAATATAAATATAAAGTTCAATAAAGCAGTTTGGAAGTTAGTCTGAATCAAGAGCATCATTGAATCTCTCACACATTTCGCACTTATTCTTTTTTTTATTTCTCCCTCTCTATGGATTGAGTTTTAGATGATCACAATGTTATGAAAAAATCTAAGAGGTCAACACTGTCCCCCCAAAATTAAAATATTAAAGCTATACGAATCTCCTAAATTTGTAACATATGACATAACTAAAAATTTGCAAACAACAGAACTTGTAGGGGAAAATCTAAAGAGTTTTACGTCAATTCTATGTACCAGGGTCTCATTGTGATTCTCTTTTTTGTTTTTTGCTAACAAATCCAATCACAAGCTATCCTTGGGCTAAAAAAAATCTTGATTCCCGCTGAATCTTTATCTAATGTCAGGGGCACCAAACGAGAATATATTTCCAAAACCACTTAAACATAGCGTTGTTGAATGTATTGTTGTATTTGAACGGTATATCTAGGCATATTTTAACCCCTAAAATTGTTTTATCTGTTTCGATATCCGAGCTGAAAGTCTTGTGATCCGAAAATCGTTAGGGATCAAAACTTGTCTTTTCGAAAAATTCAGCCAAACAAAAGGGCTCCCGCAAATCGTAACGTAAAAATCTTTTAAAAGTGGGAAGTTATAACATGTTTTAGATGTTTGCAAATCCTAGGAGAGGCAGGCATCAGCATTAAATGTTACAAAAACAAAGAATTCTAGATCCCAAATCTTCTTCCGAATAGATATTTTCCCTAATAATGACGTTGTGTGCCCCTATAATGTAATGAGAGAAGGTTAAGAGGGAGGGCTGGACTTCAGAGGGGAGGGGCGCATCTAGGATATACTGATCAAGTTCCTAAACGAGTGCCGAAGGCGCAAACTTTTAGTGGAGTAGATGGGGACATGCTCACCCGAAAAACGTTTTGCATTCTAAATCCCAGACAGGATATTGACAAGAGTTCAACTTGATAGGCTCGTGACTTATTTCTTTTTGTTTTTTCATTCAAGTTTATTGATATATGAAAATCTGACTGATTTTCGTAAAAAAGATGGAATTCAAAGCGAGGGGAATCCACGCACGCGAGTTCTGCTTTTGCACCTTCAGACATAGAGGTGATTACTTAAGGAATATCAGCACAGAACTCCTGTATGTGCCTGCAGCTCTTACCTGAGCGGATTACGTTAAGGAAAGTACGTTCTCAATTACGGTGCAGCTGATTACCCTGCCGTGTGGTTTTCTCGATTTCTTTGAGGCCCACGTATTTCTCTTTGTTTTTCCACGTACATATGTATTTCGTGGGTTCTGAAGGGGGGTGGTTAGCGAAACTTCCACTCCCCCCTGGATTTTCCCAGACTATGCCTCGGAAGAAAGAGGAAAACAGATTAGTACTTTTCCCCCAAATTACGTAGTCCTTAGGGTAGTAGTGCAATCGGTTTGTTCTTAAAATAGTTCATCAAATCCGAATTCTTCTGGCAGTTCTCCACCTACAATGTTGAAACTCTCGGGAAAACTCTGCGTACACGCTTCCAACATTATTTGGTTAGGGTGAGGGGAGAGGAGAGGAGGGGCTGGACTTGAATAAAGAGGAAAACGTCCCTAAAAAAAGGCGTCCTCCAAGACTCTTGTCCATAATTGTAGGCCGGGTCTTTGATAGGTATAAAAACTGCTGGTAGAGGAAAACTGAAATTTAAATCACTGGCGTTTCTACGACAACTACCTACTGTCTACAGGGAAAGGGAAATCGAAAAAAGTATGCGGTTGACGGGAGCAAAAAGAAAATAGCCTAAAGTAAGGAAAAAAGACAAAAAACATACGAAGATTTGAACGAAAATTGAATGTACTTCTATTGATAAATCAGAAAGCAAAATAACATACCGAAAACGTAGTCTAAACATTTGTTATTTCCCGACCAGTGCCGGGGAAAAACATTTTATTTTTTTTTTTGCTATAACTGCAGCAAGGATTTCCTTCGGTTGAATAATTCTTTAGGATTGCTTAAATCGAGCGGGATGAAAACTGCACAAAGGATTTATATAAAGAGCTAATTACGCATGCTAATCTTAAGGTAAAACAAGGCGATTTGCGTAACATGTATAGCCGCGGCCTGCATGATTTGCTCTGCTAACGGTTTTCCTGGTTGACCTGGTTGATTCTCCATTCTTATTTTTTGTCGGAATAATAAAATTCACTTTTCCCTAGCTAATGCTAATGATAACGCAAGTTTTACAGGTATAATGGTTTTAAAATCACGGTTTTCGCTCGGTCACAACCGGAAAACAAACATGTGAATAAAGGCCGCCACCGATTCCGCCCTTAGCGAACAAGATCGCGCGAATTACCGCAAGGCAATAAGATTGCAGGATTTGGAGAATTCCGCCCGCTCGAAAGCTTCGGAAAGGTTAAAGGGAGCGTTATGTTTTTTGGTACAAAAACATCGGCCTCCACTAGTACATGAAACCACGAAACTATGTCTGCCATGTCGGACGCCAGTACAACTCAGTCAAGCGCTTAAACGTTTCAACATGCATGATTACACAGGGATAGGAAAACAGAAATTATTTCCAGTTAGCGGGAGGCTAGGAGTCAACTGCAGTTTGCATTCATTGAGTAAAACAGCACAATGGTCAAATTAAAGATATACGTGATGTTTCTTGGTGTTGCAGAAACCACTTTCTTGGCGTGCAGTTTTCAATCTTTTGTATTACGTCAATATCGCACCCGTCACCTAAATGAACGCTAAAAAATGGGTAATAGTTATATTTAGAATCTTTCAGTTCAATTTTGTTTTTGTTTCTTTGTTTGAAGATTTTTTAGCAAAACAAGGTGTTTTGAGTTTTGGTATTTCTTTAGCCCTGTGTAGTATATATAAATTATTATGTCTTTTTTTCTTCTTCAATATATCCAATGTTCTCTTTTTAGTATCCTTTGAATTCTCCGCTCCAAAAAATGTGCGAGAATGTACCGCCTGGTCTCAAGTTTCAACCGTGAATGAATGAAGGTCCTATCTTCTAACTTCTGTTCCATCTGTTCTTTGTGTTTTATACTCTATCTGTTACTCTCTATCTGTTGCTATGTTCACTGCTATTTGAGACTTTATTCAACTCTCTGCTGCCGATTATTTGAACATGACGGTGTCCAACAAGAAAGCTCTTGCTACTTTCGACACCTTACATAAATGAATTTAATTAATCCTTTAGTTAATTATTATTGTCAGGTACTTAATATCCAATGTGTGAAATAAAGATTTGAATTGACTTGTATCTAGCGCTACCCTAGCGCGTTGCTCACGCCTCACTCGAACGGCAAAGAAATATTTGCGAAGGTATAATATAGACTCGCAGTGATACATTCAACTATTTTATTAATTCGCCTCTATCGATATACTACACATCATGAGTAACATTGTACGCGATTTTACAGTTGGTTTGCTAGCTTTGATAGAAGAAATTAACCGTCTTCTACCGGTTCGTGTGGATCTAGAACATCTTGTGACAATTACAGGACGTCTTGAAGAAGCGGTTGACCGGTTGCGCTGGCTGATGTCTGCGATCAACGAAGACGACCTCGGAGACGTGGCTTCCAACTTCAGAGGCCAACTTGAAAACATCAAGAGAAGCTTGGAGCCTCTACAATTGAGGCTTTTCGAGAAGAAAAGGTCACTCGAATCTGAGACCTATCAATGCCAGAGAGCGGGGCAGGGAAATGTCGGGAGACCGAGGTATATTATATCTCGACAGCAAATTTTGTATTTGCGAGAGTTTTCTTTCAAGTGGACGGAGATCGCGGGTATACTTGGAATATCTATTAGCACCCTGAACCGGCATCGAACATCGCTTGGACTCGGTAGTGAGCCAAGATTTACGGCCATTACAGACGAAGATCTGGATACATTGGTGCGGGAAATAGTCGGACGATCACCATTCAGTGGAATTCGCATTGTACAAGGGGAGATGGAAGATAAATGAGTGCATGTCCAGACGCAGCGTGTAAGAGCAGCCCTTCATCGCGTCGATGGCCTAAACGTACGTACGAGGCTAAGCCATGTTGTACAGAGGAGGCGTTACAGGGTTCCTGGGCCAAATTCACTCTGGCACGTGGACGGGAACCATAAACTAATACGGTGGAAGTTTGTTGTGCACGGAGGAATAGACGGATTTTCCCGCCTGTGCGTTTATCTAGGTTGCGCAACAAACAAACGGGCAGCTACAGTCCGAGACCTATTCTACGTTGCTACTAGTGAATTCGGGTGGCCATCGCGAGTCCGTTCAGACCACGGTATGGAAAATGTGGAAGTGGCGCGAGCCATGATAAATCGAAGAGGGACGGAAAGAGGTAGCCATATTACTGGGAACTCAGTCCACAACCAGAGGATTGAGCGATTGTGGCGCGATTATTTTCGCTGTGTCGGGTCGCTTTATTACACGTTATTTTACTTCATGGAAGACACTGGCATACTCACTCCCGACCATGACATTGACCTGTTTTGTTTACACGTCGTTTATACTCCGTTAATCAACAAGGCCCTGGAAATATTTAAAGGTTCGTGGAACAACCACAAGCTTTCTTCTTAAGGAAATGCCACTCCACAACAGCTCTACATCAGAGGAATGCTTCAGCGTTTTGGAACTGACGATCCAGCCATACGAGATGTCATCGATGTCGAGTCCATTGACGAAAATCAAGCCAAGACTTTGTGTTTCATAGACACCAAGAGCCATCGATACATAACGATGGTTCCTCTTTGTCTGAAATTTCCTTAAAAAGTCATACTGTTCTAGTTATAGAGATGCACGACGAATCAGATCCATACCAAAATTTATCGGTTTTCTTCATGGAGTCTTCTCTGAACCAGTTTCCGTTGTCGTAATCAGAGTGCAAGATTTATAAATCATACTTTTTGAAAACATTGTCATATTTTCATTTGTAAGATCTGCCATAGCATAATCTGGTGCAAAGGATTGTGAAAAGCTAGTGTTTTCTTTTTCTTTTTTTATTTCCTACGCTTTTTTCATTCATATTCAATGAAGGAAACGTTTTATCTGACTAAACCGATACTAGAATATATGGGCTAAAACATACAGGGATGGTAAAGGGCGTAGGAAGCGTGTGTGTGTGTGTATCGGGGAAGGGGGAGGGGATGATTTGCCTTGTACAGTATCTTGCACTTTTTTTTAAAACTAAACGTTCTACCTTAAAAACAAAAAGAAATTGAAAAAAACACATGATGACAATTAATCTAGGTTCTTTTGTAGACATTTCAATTTTCCTTGGGTAACATGAAACACTCATATAGATAAAGATGTCAAAGGTTGCTGGGACCAACGAATGTTTCTTTTCAGTTCTCGTCAGAGTAAGCCAAACGTCACTCCCTGCATAAAAAAAGAAACAAGGTGACCTTAACAATGAGCCGTGAAATGCGTGCATGTCTTTCAAAAACAATGTTTGTGCGAACGAATCAATGTGAATATCTCTAGGATCTTGCAAATAATTTTAGCCTACGAATTGGCTATCAGAGTTTCACGCGCGCTCGCGTTTTGCTTCCTCTACTATCCCCGAGGGAAAATAAGGACCACTGGGACAGAAAGACGATTTAGAGACATGGGAACGAATTAGTCAGAAATTAATATTTAAAGGATTTGATGTAGAGGGCTTGGGTTTATGGATGATATTGGACTATCTGTTATTTTGGCGCGAGTTTGTGCCATTATACGGCAGCTCAGTCCGCCTGATACTTACGTTTTCTTTTGTAAGTTTTCTTTTTGTTTAATTTGTTATGTTGAAGCTTAAAAGCCTTTCACATGGAATATCTCCTGTTAGTGGAGTAAGAATCATTTCATAATCCTAAATTTTGGCTAACTTTATTTATTTATCTTTTTTTATTTATTCATATCTTTCCGTGAAAATTATTTCCAAGTATATAAGTTTGCGATAACGCAAACATTTTAAAATAGTTTGCACTTGTAGTTAATAGTTAAGATTTTCCAGCCGTTTTCTTCTTTTTCTCTTTCGTGAACACAAAGATTTCCACGGTAAAAGAAAATATGTAACGATCATTTTGCAGAAATAAATCAACTGTTGGTGTCATTTAAGTGTAACTGTATGTGTGTGAGAGTGGCTGGGGCGGGAGGAGCGTGACCTTTCCAGTTTGGATATATAACTGTGTGTTGGAAAGTTTCTCTTCGCAGTCGATTCCCCTTGGACGAGTTCTTCAAACTATTGGTTCAATGATAGTTAAATCCGTTGATAACTTCCGGGCACTATCTTGAATTATACTCTTTTGTTTGGTATAGCTTGTTTTTCGGTTTGGTGTTCCCTACGCACCTTACCAGAGGTTGGGATAATTTGCAATGTTGCAAGATGGGGGAGAGCTTTCACTAATTACAAAAAAATCGTTACAATTGGACCTTTATCGGCAAGATTTAAATTTCGAATAAACGCTGCAAAAAATACCCCCCCCCCTCCCCCCATCAACAGGAGCGATCATAGACGATTTACGGTAATTATAGCATTTATAACTTTATTTTAAGTATTATAATGCATGAGGTAACTGAATCCAAGAGAAAAACGTGAATACCTTCAACATCTCAGAAATATTACATACCAGCAAGAAGGATTCTCTTCGTGCATAGCTTTGGCCAAGTAATAAATGAGATATACATGTGCTCATTCTTGTGTTTTAAAGACGTTACTTAATATAATATTACACGTATTAAGACTTTCAGGTTACGTAATCTATTAAGACTTTGAAGTTAACTTATTAAACATTGTGAGCATTTTTGATTGACAAGTTACGGCGTAAAAGTTACGACGTAAAACTTATTTGACAAGGTTTTGATTGACAAGTTATAAAGGTGATAAATTTTACGTCGTAAAAGTTACGACGTAAAGCTTATTTGACAAGGTTTTGATTGACAAGTTAAAAAGGTGATAAATTTTACGTCGTAAAAGATACGACGTAAAACTTATTTGATAAATTACGACGTAACGTGTAGTCAAAATTGAATTTTAAGTCGTAACGCGAAGCTCCTCGTTTTGAAGACGTTGAAAGTGCACTAAACGATCATTGAATTCTCGCCGTAAAATAGACGTCGGTGTATTTGACGCCATACAATAGAATACAAGGTTTTACGTCGTAAAATTTAGGACGTGATATCTGACAGAGGAATTTGATCCCCTTGAACGTAAAAAAGGTGTCAGAAAGTCAAATATGTGCTCAAAGTGTTTTGAACAGTAATGAACGCCATAGCGCGGGGCGTTGGTGACGTCACGAAATTTTGACCCCCCAGAGCGATTAGGACAAACAAACAAGCATCTCGAGTATATGGGCGATGATGCGCCCATCTCTAGTTCAAACGTCTCTAAAGCTCGTATTTTAAATCAAAACGGCGGTGTTCCTGGCTCAAAGTTCGAGCAAGACCCAGAGAACTATTCAAACACACAATTGAAGCGTTGGTTAAAGTGTAGAGGCTTGAAATTATGCGGAAAACGAGCAGACCTCATCGCACGTGTTCGTGACTGCCTTAAGTCGGGAAAACATTATGTACTTGATTCAAGTATAGATGATGGGAAATGGCTTCAGGCGAAGATACTAAAGGATTGTACAGTCGATCGCGTGAAACTTAAGGATCTAACAGTTCCAGTTGTATATTCCGCCACAGCAATGCATGGTTTTTGTATGATGGGCTGAAGGAGTACAATCAAACAAATTCTGGACTATCTGCATTCTCTATTGTACCTAAAGACTATTTGATAAGCCATGTATTGTATTTTGTTTAAACTCATGTACATAATAAGATATAATTTACTTTAAATTATATACATTTTATTATATTTTATATAAAGTATACTGTTGTTCCAAAAAATGCCAATTGTGGATTCCCAAACCATAATTCTGCATATCTCTAGAAGAGTTCAGATTGTACATATAATAGAGTAGCCCAGCACACATTGTACACTCTGTATTCACTTGAACATGATAGTGATCTCAATAGCCAACTCGCAAATTTCTGATGACTTGAACTTAACACATAATTAAGGAAAAAAAAAACTAGAGACTAAAAACTGTTCGGGTTCAGTGATATCAACAATTTGTCAGTAAATACTGATTATTTGCCAATATTTCACAGATCATGTGTTTTTGCTCTACAATGAAATTGAAGTGTGCAATTGTAAGCATATTATTTCATGGGTCAAAAATCACTCCAATAAAAATTTATATTGTATATAACAAGCTACATTAGATAATCAGTCACTTTGCTCTGTATTGATGAGCAATAGGCAATAAATAGAGTAAATTGAATGAAGCAACTAATCATTTCATTTTGAAATATCAAAATAAACTTCCACAGCTTTAATGAAATAGAGTGAGTGTACTTAGTCAGTGAAAAAATTTAGACAGCTCAATATCTAATAGTGAAATGACAACAAAAGAATACAAAGGAATTAGTCTCTTATAAAAACTGCAGCATCACAAAGACAATAATGTTTCTTCCTTTTTTCTCTGTTCTTCAGAATACAGCTGTAGAGATTAAACAACTTTCATTTGTTTGATTGACATTATGCCTTAGTACTAATAAGTATCTATCACATGATAGTAAATTTCTTAAATAAGATGAAGTTGGTCAATAGATACAAGCAATTAAATTCTCTTATTTTCCCCTCTGTAACATTCCAAATACTGTGTTTTGACCCACTCACTATTTGTCAATGTTAAATGTCCAATGTTGCTAAATTCTTTGCTATAAATGCTGCAATGTCTTAGATTCTACTTACAAAGGACTTCCTGAAAATTGACCAAAGCACAGGCAACTACTACCATTTGAGTTGCTAATGGAGCAAGTGAAAGGAGTATGGTTCTTCCTACCAGCTTAAACTGCTGAGGCGCTGATTAAACCGCTCTACATGAACTCTTGCTTTTGCGATCTTTCTAGTGGAAAGTTCCTCAGCTGCACTTAGATTGCCTCTTCCTTTCAAGAATGCAGGAATTTGAATATCTGCTTGCAGAGGATTAACCAGATCTTGAACAGTAAATCCCCTGTCTACTAGAATAACATCTTGCGGTTCAATATGCTTAAGGATTCCACTTTGTTCAAAAATTTGGACATCAGAAAAGTCTCCATAGAGATCTGATACAAAGCAGGATCCTCCATTAGGAGTCACTGCAATCAAACACTTGAAAGTGTTAGCATGCTTGTATGATGAGTATGTGTTCCCTTGTCTGGCAAAGTTTCTGGATGTCTCTACTCGAAACTCTGTACAGTCCACACTGCATCTTATCCTCTTGATGATTTTGAAAACTCGAGGTAAAAATCTCTGTAGTATTTCCTTTGGAGGAAACATCACCCTACTCATATCACGAAATACTTTGTACATCAACTGGATGAATGTAGTGAAAATCTCTCTAATCGATGTATCCTTTATTTTCTTATCTGGAGTGCTTAGCATTATAGACATGGTTTTAATAGTAAAACCTCTTTTAAGTCTTAGCAGACAGATATAAACTTTTTCTTCTGAGGACCATTTGCTTGACAATTTATGCGATTTAGTTTGTTTTCGATTTTGAGACCAATATCTTATCTTATCCAAAGGACACACATCATTTAAAAAGTTAAAAAGTACCTTGAACTGACGACTAGTGAGTCCAGTTAGATGTTTCATATTTTGCGCGTCTTGTATAACATATTCATAAGACATAGAAGTCATGGAAATAGGTTTAAATACAACATTACTCGTCTTCAACTCGTTGGTTGTAATGAGTGTTTCGATCTTCGACTTCAGCTCTGCATTTGACAATGTTTGGGTACTTTGATCCCTCGTTGGTGGTTCAACATCATCAAAATCATACAAAGATGAGTAATTTTCTGGTAAAACATCGGGCATTTGGTCTTTAAGCTGTTTTCGTGCCTTCTTGGTCACGGCTTCGTATGTGTGCTGTATTCGATTTACGTTTGCATTGATTCAGCCTCGCTTCCGTTCATGATTCGATGTATAATCACTTCCGGTAATGGCGACGACACATGTTAGAAAATATTAAAAGTTCTGTGTTGAAATCCAAGAATATATCTCCGTTTCTCGTGCTATCCGAACACCACAGTATGGTCTCTGCTTGGGCGCCTTTCGTTTTCTTTGTGATTTGTTGACTTCTTTCTTTGATAAAGTCGCTTTAGACGGGTCAGGAAACTCATCCGTCGGTCCTTTTCCCCCTGGCCAGTGTGCAGCACAAATATAAGTATTGTAGTTAACACTATCAACTGAGAAATTCTTTCTAGAACACGCATTTACCCAGCGTTGACAAAGTTCCAAGTCATGCTTCGGCTTTGGGAACGGAATGAAGACTTTCCTACCGTTTTTAAGCATTTCTTGAAGCGAATCTGGTAATCTTTCTGGATATCTTGAGTCATTTTTACATGTATCCCAACAGCAATGCCTGGTTGCAACCATTTTAGAAAGTTAGAGCATTTTTTGAGCGAAAATAGTCTTGCTTCTGACACGTTTCGCATACAACTCCTTGTAAAGATTCCGAGCGTTTGTCCTAAACTAGCGGGGGGTCCAAAGATGACATATCTATTTTTAGACCTGGCGCGCAGCACCATTAGCACATTACTAACATTACTGACAAATCGCTAAAATTCCATAAAATAAAATAAACAGAACAGACATGTCTTAAGTAGGAAATAAGCCTGAGTGACTCTGTCACATATTTAAGATAATTCCCGACGAAATCCAAAGTGTGGCGGCGCGGGAACTTCAGCAGTCCAAATCATCGTTCGGAGTAGTGGGGTTAGCCAGGATTCCCGACCTCGTTCACGTTGTGTTCACGTTCGGTCTAATAGCTGGTCTATCTTCTTCGTAATAAAACAATCCCCGACGAACTTATTAAATCTGCGGGATTTATGACTATCGTAAATCTGGTGAACTCCGCCATACTAGACTTTGAGCCCGAAGGAGCGAAAGATTTATCTTTTGGCGCCAAACTCAGTCACGACTCCGAAGAGCTCGCTTCCTAACTTAACCGAAAGATCAGCTAGAGTAAATTCCCTTGGAGTGGAACTGAAGAAGCTTCGAACACGGTTTTCTCATCTCGAATCGAGCATGGAGTCAAGTTTACAGACTCCTTTTTTTCCACCTCGATGTTCGTACCTTGTCGTAGTGAGGTGGCTTGAGTGCCTCAGTCAATGACCAATTGCAATAAAATTCTTATAAAGAATTCAGCTTCAGTTGGTGGGCTGTATTTTCTGCAAGGTAGAGACCAGACTAACACGGACTTTGTCATTGTAGTTGTTGTTATGATTATTATAATTATCATTATTATTAATGATTTTGTTATTGTTATCATTATCATTATCTTTATGATTGTGATTGAATCATTATCAAA
Source organism: Stylophora pistillata (assembly GCF_964205215.1). Lineage (NCBI taxonomy): Eukaryota > Metazoa > Cnidaria > Anthozoa > Scleractinia > Pocilloporidae > Stylophora > Stylophora pistillata. The sequence goes on from NC_142519.1 coordinate 19,445,340, forward strand.
ATGAAATAGGCTGCTCAATGAGGATGGCATGCTGAGGCAAGTAGATTTTCATTAAATTACCCCCCCCTCCCCCCAAATAGAAATTCAATTGTTTCTGATAGTTTTTCTCTTCAATAGATTGTTAGAAAGCGGAAGATTTTCTAAGACACATTGTACGGAGGGCTTGTCGGAACCACCAATCTGTTCTGTTTCTCTTGGGTAGTCAGTCTATGGACTGTTGTTATCTGATGGCAGAACCAGTCCCTATTTTCTTAAGCTCTATGCTGTCAGTCTTTTATGGACAGTTATTTTTATCTGATGGCAGTTTTAGCTTGCTCTTTTTGTTTTGAAAAATGTGTTGCTTATGCTGTTTTTCACGTATCATCTGTTATTAGTCATAAGCACTTTGGTCAATCAATGCTATCATTGTCCTAATTATTATTATTTTTAATTCAGCTGCTACTCTTCTCTCTGTGACACAGGGCCCACTACAGACAGCACTAGCTTAATGAAGTCCCAAAACCTTTCACAACGGGCCAACTCAAGAATTGCAGTCCTGAACAGTTTTTGGGGTTTTCCTGTCTTTTCTTGAGATTATTTTGCCCCAGTTTCAATTACTTGGATACTCATTCAGCTAGACGAACAATAACACCATTTTGTTCGTAGATAAACATTGAAATAATCATAGTAGTAATATAAATGATCCTTACGATTGTGATCATCATTTTCAAAATGAAATAGGTTGCTTAATGAGGATGGCATGCTGAGGCAAGTAGATGTTCATTTAATTTCTCCCCCTTCCCCCTAGATAGAAATTCAAGTGTTTCTGATAGTTTTTCTCTTCAGTGGATTGTTAGAATGCAGAAGATTTTCTAAGACACATTGTACTGAGGGCTTGTCTTAAATAGTTGTTTTCTGATTCAAAACTACCTGCCTGGTTCTGTTTCTCTTGGGTAGTTAGTCCATGGACTGTTGATATCTGATGGCAGAACTAACAGGTGGACCTGTTTTTCTTGGGTAGTCAGTCCATTATGGGCTGTTGTTATCTGATGGCAGAACCACCAATCTGTTCTGTTTCTCTTGGGTAGTCAGTCTATGGACTGTTGTTATCTGATGGCAGAACCAGTCTCTATTTTTTCAGCTCTATGCTGTCAGTCCTTTAGGGGTAGTTATTTTTATCTGATGGCAATTTTAATATGCTGTTTGTCATGTATCATCTGTTATTGGTCATAGGGTGACTTTGGTCAATCATTGCTATCACTGTCCTTATTATTATTAATATTATTGATTCAGCTGCTACTCTTCTCTCTTTGGCACAGGGCCCACTACAGACAGCACTAGCTTCATGAAGTCCCAAAACCTTTCACAATGGGTCAACTCAAGAATTGCAGTCCTGAACAGTTTTTGGGGTTTCCTGTCTTTTCTTGAGATTATTTTGCCCCAGTTTCAATCCCCAGCTAGACTAACAATAATGCCATTTTGTTCATAGATAAATGCTGAAATAATCATAATAATAATATAAATGATAATAATAATGATTAGATTACTGGAAATAATCATAGGATAATCATCAGGATAATGAACATTATTTCTATAACTATTGTAAATATTTTTATTATTGTTATTATTATTATTGTTGTTATTATTATTGTTATCATTATTATTGTTGTCAATGTTATTATTATTTTCATAATGAATTATTAGAGATGCTTGGGAAAAAATGATCTAGTTCCCTCCAACTCATTATTCTTTCAGTCAAGTGAATTAAGACTTTTGTGAACAGTTACTGCTTTATTCTGTCATTCCTGATGACCATAGAAATGGTGAAAGTCCACAGATATTATCCCTCTAAGAGTTTCTCCAGGTGTTTTTTTTCCTCTGAATTTGGTTACAACAGAATGAAGGTCATCAGAGTATAGTGCGCCCAGCTAGACATGAATTGCATTAAAATTACAGGGTCATTTTGCTGTATTCAGGGTTTAATCTTAGCCTTCTACAGACAAGTTTGTTCCTCTAAATGCAAAACACATTTTATCGTTTTTTAAAACAAACTTACAAAAACTGCCAAGAAACAGCTACTAAATTTATGGAAACATGACGAACAAGTCAATAGACTGTGTACTACACATCATTGAAATCAAAGTATCACTTTAGGAACATAAAATCGCAAGGTCAGTTTCCCATTTCTACTGCCTGAGAAAAGATCAGGCCACCAGATTACTTCAAATTCTCTGGTCGCTCGTCCCTCTCAATTTCCAACAACCAGTTTAGTTTACTGGGTGAGAATCGTGCTTAATTTCTTGCCCCAAAATTGCTCTTTCCTTGGTCGCCTGCAAAGCTTGTTGAGAGTTTAACAACTACTACTTGCAGCAACCTCCATATTCCCCCGATGGCTTTTCTTTAACACTGATGGTACAGAACTTTGATGACTCAGACCAGAAATAACATCATTCACTCTACCATCCCTGTAATAAGAAACTTTGGATTTTTCTCTCCATACAGGGGGCCGCAAATGCATTTTTTCCCTTGCACTGCTTATAAAAGCATTCGGCATGCCTGCTAACAAAGCTTGGATGTATGTTTCAGGAACTTAGTATCTTTCAACTCGACACCATTTGCCTGAAACCAAAATAATAATTACGAAAGTTAAGTGATTATCTACTTCTAGAGTGAAATGTACTGAATGATTTGCCCTTTCAAACATAAACCTGAGTTATCAGGTTTTGTCAATCACAAAATTACACGCCGGGTTATTAGTATTCCTTGGAGACCTTCCTATATTATCGTAAATATCTAAGACAAGCAGGTCTTTTAGCTGGGTAATCTATGTTAAAAATTACGCTGTACAGCACTTAATTATTTTCCTCACTCGTTATTTTTCTCACACTGCAACTTCGCGTAGTACGCAGTTATTACTACGCAGTCATATCTGGTGTCCAATTGGACGAAGAGTTTGTTATTATTTTTATTTTAGAGGTGAATTGCGATTTCTTTTATGTCCCCTATTAAGTCGAAGAAAAGCTCGAACAAAAACTGAAAGTAACGAGTAATTAAGTCACTATGAACAACTCGTGCAAAGTGACAGCACTATCGAGCCAAACTGAGAACTGTTCTTTAATGATTTTTAACATGAACCACCAATTCTTACTATTTTTAATTTCTGGGTTTTAATAGACTTTGACATGTTCTTGAGAATATATTAAATCGGTTAGCGCTAGCGCTGTTGTTCCCTTCTAAATTATTTTGGTGGAAGCGCCTCACAAGACGCCGGTTTAACTAAAACCATGTTGGGCGACGTTGCATTTTGACTGCACAACCCGCAATTAAATTTAATTTTAACAGCTATTCGAGTGTGTGAAGAACGGAAAAGAGCAAAATTACATACCATCGGCTTTTGGGTGCAGGGATGAATTAAAACTTTCTACAATTCCACTTATCCATTGCTTGTACCTGACAGACCTTGTCCTTACTCTTGCGGGAGGCCGTACGATCTGTTGTCCATTGTAGAACTTGGCAAGCGTAGCGCATTCTGCCTCAAGCGCAACAATGTGATCTTTCGATTCTCTATCTCAGTAGCGCAGTTGTGTTGAACATGAACGAATAATACATCGCAGCGTGTCTTGTAGATAGCTAGAGATGCCATGTTTAGCATAAGCGCTGAATATGGACGAGCGTTAAAGCCGCTACTGAAAAAGCACAATCGACCGCTTTTCATTGTAAGGAGATCTTTCACACAGAAGAACGTCGATTTCGCTCACCTAAGTAGCGAAGTACGCTACGAGCGGCGACGATGATAAAACACCTGGAAGATCACCGTGGTGTCCCTATACTCTTTGGTATTATAACCAAGAGCAAACCCTTTCGACTTGTCACTAAGTTTTACGGTTTATAAAACAAAGGCCCCGCTCCACACAAAACCTTAAAGAAAGAAATACTAGAAAAGCTTACTTGGCTTGGAATTATAGAAATTTCCTTTCTTAAAAATCGAAGATTTTCATGGTTTCCGTAACTTCGTATTTTTCCAAATTTGCTCATTTGCATGTTATGCTGTTTTGCATTTTCTTCAACGTATAATTTAGTTCAGCGTCAATCATTTATCATCCTTAGAAGAAAATATTTTGATCTCTACGTTTAACTGGTAAAATGCTTTGGCTTACATTGTGCGCATAAAAGGAGCGTTAAAGTAAACATTTGTTGATTCCACGCGAGGGTTTCACCTGGAAAAATGCCTGCACACGAGTGACACCGACATTACCGCGTGTCCCTTTCTGGAAAACATTCGTGTTATGACAAGAAAGGTCAGCTTAAGGGTTTTGGGTTACCCAAACTATGCAATTTTGACGCCGAAAAGTGCCAAAAGTAATTACAGAAACTTCATCCGCAACACCTTGAACGTGCTGTGGGCGCGAACTGAGATCTTCTCTTACAGTTAATAATTGCCAGGCGGAACTCAGACCGGCTTAGCCTAATTTGCATAAACTTTTTCGGTGGGCAAAGCTCGTCATGTAGCTTGCGTTTTTAAATCCTGCAATCACGCCCTCGTTTAAATGGTCAGTGACTAGAACGCTCGAGTCAACCCCTCGCCGGCCATTTTTGTTTTTATGCGTTTTCGTTTTTTCACTTTACATTTGCCTTTTCTTTTATCCAATTCCTCTAGGGAAGCCCTGTTTTCACGTTCTTTGAAATTTTACCTTGTAATCTTGTCGGATGTTGACACTTGGGAACGCGCCCTACTGCTCTCAAGTAACTTCGATCTTCAAAATGCGTCAATTTAAAGAGAAAAGTAGTTTTCCCAGCCACTTTATTTCTAGAAAATAATTGAATGTGTATTCATGACTTTGATACCAATGACGAACTCTGCAAATAGAGGAAACGCTGTAGGTCGGGTTCATCCAGACACTCAGACATAATAGTACCGAAATTTCATATACATGGCATACATGCTGTGCTTTAGGAGTGAATACTTTCCTATAGATACTACAACATTTTCTATTTTGGGTGCTTATATCTGAATTGATTTAACTCTTCCCTAGTCATAGTAAAATTCGAATGTATGCTACTCGAATAGAATGGAATTTTAAAAGATTTTCTGGTTTTATTAATTGTTAATCAAAGTAATATTGGCCTCTGAATTAAAGCAATCTAGCGTGTAAGATAACCTTCCCTACTGGTTTAATTCAAAGTGTTTTTGTGAACTGGAGAATTATCAAAAAGTTAATCAGACGCAAAAAACATGCAATGACTGAAACAGGTGTGTTTTTTCCCAAGCTAGCTAGTAATAAACACCTTGCTAAATTTACAAGCGATACTCCATTTCCAAGCACGTTGCCGCAATCAAAGAGTTGATTTACTGGCAGATTTTTCCTTAACTGTACCAGTCTAAGTCCATCCTTTTCATTTCGTACGTTCATGGTCATGTAAAAAATATTAGCCATTTGAAAAGGTTGGAAAATGCCAGTTAATACTTATATTACCTCCTTTTTTATCTTACTAACAAGTTGTTAGAAATGCTGTACACTATTGGGTCTGTTTGCTAGGTGTTTTAGTTAAAAATTTAAAGATCAGCTTAAGGGGACTAAGGTCTGGCCCTTTTCTTTAATTCTAGTTTACGAGAAGAAAACTGTGTATTATGAATTCTCTCCTTATCAGAAACCACGACTGCTTCGATGGAGGGTCCTTGGAAAATAAATAGTAAATTAACACATGTTCCCTAGACGCCCGAAAAACGGCCTGGCGCTCGACCAACAGCTTAATGCTACACTAAACCACAGGATAGTGTAGAGGATAGTTGCGTAGCCTTACATTTGTCTTTCTGATTAGCTCCTGAATCCCGGATATCAGCGAACAAGCATGTTGACAAAATATGGGTTGCGCAGCACGCTGTCGGTTTTTCCTCTAGACTAAGTAGTTTTCGCAAAGGATGGATACGATCAGTTTCATTTTCTCCCGTTGAATAATGAAGAATGTGGAAGTTTCCCTGTAAACATTGTGTAACAAAAGATTTATGCTTTAGACGTAGGGAAGCTTACCATGTTTACTAAATCAAACGAAAATTTGTTGTGTTTATTACTTTCGAATCTCCAATTAATCCAAGGAGAAAGAATGTCCTAAGCAGTAAAATTCACCTGCCGGATCAGGTCCTTCATGAATAATGTTGAATATTGATTATAAATAGTGTCTGCTAAAAATTAACCACTGAAATTTGTGGATATATTGTTGAAAAAAAAGGACTGATATGAATGGTCAAAATATTGAAAGCTTGAAGGGCGAATGAGTTATTGATTACTACACAGGAGTTTTTAGTCTTATCAATAAAGATTTGGAAATGCAAAGACAAGTAAAAACCAACGATAAAAACCGACGTTTCGGTGTCATCATGACGCCATTGTCAAGGAGAAGTAAAAATTGAAAAATTAAACGAGACTTACCTGTAAGTTGAAGTTTGATTGGAATTCTATCGAGTCATCAAACTGCACCAAGGGATCACATGAGATACCTAGAAGCATGCGCATAACCAGTATTTACAGCCGAATGTGACAGTCTGATCACCATGAAGTAGATTGTATAAGAACTGTAATGTCAATAGCACTACAAATAAATGGGTGGGTAAAATCAGATGTAAGTATGATTTGTTGCCCAAGGGTGGGCATGTGATCCCTTGGTGCAGTTTGATGACTCGATAGAATTCCAATCAAACTTCAACTTGCAGGTAAGTCTCGTTTAATTTTTCAATTCTATCTCGTCATCACTGCCCCAGGGATCCCATGAGATTTCAAAGCCAAGACAGTCACATGAGGAACAAACACTGAATGATGAATCACTATAATCAGTTTATTAACTGAAACGCAGTAAGTCAAACAGATTTACATGACAAATATCAACTGAGGGTATAAGTATCTACCCCACAATAAAAAGCATGAGGAACGGAGCAATGAGTGATGTAGGTATTACAATCTATGTATCAATTGGAACCTAAAACACCATATGCAGGTGTATGTAACATTAAAGTAATGTTAAGAAACATAAATGTTAAATAAAGTTTCTGTCTACAAGATGTTTCGTTAAGGCTAGTAGTACAAAAAACCATTTGCCAACAAGTCCAATTTCAGGACTAAACAGTCTTGAGAATAGCGGAAGCAAATGTGGAGGATTCCACAGGTTTGTCATAAAACTTATCAAAACATCTCGATGATGACCACCCAGCAGTTTTCAGGATTTCTTGAATTGGAACAGAGGCTGTTTTAGCCTTTGAAGTAGCTGCTGCTCGTGTACTGTGTGGCTTAAATATTGTTGTGTCTACCTCAGCAGAGGTCATGACAGTGCGAAGCCATCTAGAAAGAGTCTCTTTGGACACCCGTTTATATGGCTTAGTAAAACTGACAAAAAGTTTAGTTTCCGTACCCCTGAGAGGCTTTGTTCTCTTGAGATACTCTTTTAAGCAAGTACAAACACAAAGGGATGGATTGGCTGGATATGCTCTCAAAACAACTGTAGGTGCTTTGTAGCCTGGCCTGCTCTGTTTGATATGGGCAGTAATCAGGAACTCGTAGCCATCAGGAAGGTCTTTCATACAGCCTGGTCCAATATCAAGGATGTGAAGACTCTGTCCTCTTTGTGCAGACACCAGAGCTATCAACACAATCAGCTTGTAGGTCAACATCTTGAGGTCAAGGCCATACACAGGGCTTTTGGAAGCCAGATAATTTAACACTGGTTGAACGTCCCAAGTCGAGTTGTACCGTGGAACAGGTGGTGAGCCTTTGTATATGCCTTTCATAAATCTAGAAACAAGTGGGTGGCAACCAATAGTATTTTGGTCTTCAGAAAGGGTAATTGCTGATGTGGCACTACGAGCAGTGTTAATGGTAGTGTAGCTCAAGCCCTTTTCATGGAGGCTGACCAAGAAATCCAATACTGATGTTAAAGGTGGGTTATAGGGATCAGCCTGTCGTTCACAACAAAAGTCAATCCACTGCTTGATGTACAGTTTATATTATTTTAGCGTCCCATCTGACCATGACTGCAAGATGATTGTTGCAGCCTTCTCTGATATGTTGCGCAGCTGGAGGCTTTTCCCGAGACCTTGCAAGCTATCAACTTTAGCTGCTTGCGAAGGGGGTGTAGAGCATTGTTGTGAGGTTGTGTCAAGAGATAGTCCAGCTGAGGCAGCAACACTGGGTTGTCTATTAAAAGGTGAAGGAGCGTTATAAACCAAGGTTGTGTCTGCCAGAAAGGGACTAAGATTACACCAGTAGCTTGATCCTGTTCTATTTTTTGCAGACAAGTTGCTATCAGGCTGAAAGGTGGAAAAGCATAAAAATAATGTTCTTTCCATTGCATGAATAATGCATTTACATATTTTGCATTAGGGTCTGGTTTCCAAGACACGTACGTAGGTATTTTAAAATTAAGTCAGGAAGCAAAAAGATCTATTTCAAAAGGGCCCCACATTTCATTAATGTGATCAAACACATCTGGATGTAGAGACCATGCAGTGGAGGTGTGGAATACTCTAGATTCCGAGTCAGCTACTACATTGATGGAGCCTGGTATGTGGCAGGCACTGAGCCAAAGTTCCCTTTCAATGCATCACAGCCAAATTTGCCGGGCCATGTTGTTGCAATTTGCAGATTGGATACCCCCCATTGCATTGATATAAGCTACTGTTAGTAGTGTTATCAGATTGAATCCTAATGTACTTCTGTCTCACGTGATGACACAGAGACTTGAGACCTAACCAAACTGCTTTAAGCTCCAGGTAGTTAATATGAAACCCTTGCTCCTCTAAACTCCAAGGGCCACCAGTTTTCTGTTCCCCATACACTGCTCCCCAGCCCTTAGTTGAGGCATCTGTTGTCAGGGTCATGTCAGGGTTAGGCTGAACAATCTTCTTAAAAGAAGAGTCCACATTATTTATCCACCAAGACAAATCTACTTTGGTATCCTTAAACAAATATAATGGCCCATCATAATTACCCTTGCTAGCCTGCAGTGCAAGGACCTTATTCTTTTCTAGATTCCTGTAATACAATTCTCCAAATTACACTGCAGGTAGACTTGACACTATCAAGCCAATGACGTGGGCAGTTTCTCAGACGGTCACCTCAGTTTTGAGTAGTAAATTCTGACAGGCTATACGTACGCGTGCAGCTTTGGTAGGGGGAAGTCTAATTGTCATAAGAATACTGCTAAGTAAAAACCTAAGAAATTCTATTTCTTGTGTGGGAATAAAAACTGATTTCACAGGATGAATTACGAATCCCAGGTTTTGGAATGTGTCAATCGTGTCCTGGACATTCCTCTTACAAGCAGCGTAATCATATCCTAATAAGAAAGAGTCATCTATGTGCCCCATGCAAAGATGGCCCATTGATCTGATATGAGAGTAAACAGGTTTTCAAATTTTTGTGAACAGCCTGGGGGCACAAGCGAGGCCATTGGGTAGGCATGTGTATTCATAATAACTCCCTTGCCACTCAAATTTTACATATTTCCTGTCCTCTTTAGCAACAGGGACAGAATAGTATGCGTCCTTTAGGTCAACTGAAGCCATAAAGCACCCCGGACGCATGAGTTTAAGAGCTGTTTGAATAGTGTCCATTTTGAAATGGTGGTACAAGACAAATTCATTAAGAGGTTTGAGATTTAAAATCATTCGGTAGCTGCCATCTTTTTTAGGCCGCACAAATATAGTTGAGAGGAAGTCCCCCTCTACAAATTCAGTTTGTTCCAAAACTCCTTTACGGAGAAGTGTAGATATTTCTTCACTCATTATCTCCCTTTCACCAGGTGAGAAGTGGATTTGTTTTGGTGGGTGAGGTTGGACGGGGGTATTAGCTTCAAACTCAATATGGTAGTGCTTTATGGCATCAAGTATGACGTGGTCATTTGTCAAAGATTCCCAGGAACCAACATGGTCCTTCAGCTGTCCTGCTGAAAAAATACGGACCATTTGATGCAAGTAATCCCCTTCCAGAAATGATTTAGGATGTGTCCTCACCTGGTTATCGTTTAATCTTTGTTGTTGGATTGACTGGGTTTTTTCGGGGCACTCTTGTGTCCCCGGCAGTACCCTAAAAAAAGGCGTGTCTGAGATGTTTTCTGGCCAGTAGATGTCCGGTGGTATGGTTTGAAATTTGAGTGTCGAAATTTCTGCCTCCCAGCCTTTAGATAGTTTTGGCTGGATGTGTGGGTGTCAGAGGTCCTCTGCATCTGCTGGCCTGCCTTCTTTGCATCTGCCATATCCTTTAGATGTTTTGACAATTCATCCCCAAATAGCTTTGTAGAGGGCTTGATGTCCTCTTTGCATAACCTTGTGAAAGGGAGGTTGAGGTCGGGCTTGATTAGCTCTCGTCGTTTCATATTAAGTTTATAATTGGCATTAGCCACAAGGGCAATGCTGTCCATGACCTGGTCCAGGACCTGACGGACGTTAGTGGTTTTGCCAGTTTGAAGGTCTTTTACCAACTGGTTCCCCAAAATCGACAGGGATGATAAACCCTGAACAAGCAATTCTTGCACCCTCTGAAAAGCAAGGTCAGCTGTTCTGCTCCTCCTGCGGAGCAGATCCCAAACCTCCTCGTTAATTGTTGTAGTACACAGGAACTTACAGTTTTCTGGTGGAGGGTATTTATCAACTCTTTCCTTCACCGTTTCTGGTGAAAGACCTCCAGAAGCCATATTATCGATTAGACTGGCAACCTTCTCTTTTATGGCAGGAGATTTATTGTTGGTCTGTACAAATAACTGAGTCAGGCTTTCAAGAACATCATTCTGCTGTTCTGAGTCAGAGCCAGCAGATTCTTTCACCACGTAAGAGTCGCTCGGGTCGAGTACATTATTTAACGTGGCAGTAATATTAAGTTATGTATTGCTCGTGTTTGAGTCTTCCTTTTCTGCCTCCTCGTCTGATTCAGGACGAAGGAGGATGTCGTATTTAAGACTGGTGAGCGTCGGTGTCTGCTTTTCTGAAGCTTTGGTCAATTGTTCCAAAGTATCGTTAAGTCCTCTGAGGATCGCCGCCATGGTGTTCTGTGAAGATTGGTCTACAGCATCGTTCGAGCACTGAATATCGGGTTCCCAACCTGGTGTAGTCATGCTAGGTGTTTTCTACCCAGTGATCTTATTGCAGACCCGATATGAAGAAACTTGAAGGTAAAAATGGAAGATTTTCTTCGCATAAGTAGTCACCGTGCTAAACTGATTTGCGCGCGAAAAGCACTGGTTATGCACATGCCTCTAGCTATCTCATGGGATCCCTGGGGCAGTGATGACGAGATAGAATTACAAAGTTTGCGGCAAGGTGTAACACTAAATTAGCATAAATATGTTAGGAGCTAATTACACAAATACTTTTGCGCGAATTGAAAAGTGTAGTAACAAGTTCGATTGTTTGGTGAACGAAATGCTTTTCATCAGAGACCTAGAACCCACTCTGAACGTGCAAAGCGATTCAATTCGCGCAAAAGTATTTGTATAATTAGCTCCTTACATATTTGTGCTAATTTAGTGTTACACCTTGCCGCAAACTTTGTAATTTTTACTTCTCCTTGACAATGGCGTCATGATGACACCGAAACGTCGGTTTTTATCGTTGGTTTTTGCTTGAGTTTTTAGTCAACCGATAAAGAAACTCTCTCCAAGTACCTTCCTGCGATGTGCTTTCAGTGACCTCATTCATATGGCGCTCTTCCCAGTTACGCTGACGACTTAGTAAGTTAATTTGTCTCACTCATTTCAAGGGAGCACAGCAGAATTTATTTTCCCTTGATTTCGGGCGTCTTTCCCGTATTTCGAGTCGCCATATTGCTTTTCCGCTTTTATCTGCAGACCACTATGTTGAGCCGCGAAGCGGCGACTTTTCGAGGTTAGTACGAATGAGCCCCGAAGGGGCGAGGCGAGCCGCGAAGTATTGTAAAAGACGTCATTTACAATACTCTCGCTCCTTCGGGGCTCATACGTACTAACCTCAGAAAGTCGCCGCTTCGCGGCTCAACATAGCTGTCGGTGGATAAAAGCGGAAAAGCAATATGGCGACTCGAAATACGGGAAAGACCCCCGAAATCAAGGGAAAATAAATTCTGCTGTGCTCCTTTGCTCATTTTTGCATTATGTGTGGAGCGGCGCGATTAGTTTACGTCCGTTCACTAGTCGGTTAGTTGCACACGAATATCAATTCGAAAATAGTGAATACTGGACTGGTCGTGTCAAAATCAGAAGATTACATTCCATTATGCTCAAAATCATTCAAAAAGACATATAAATTTTCTCTTTTCTATCATACTGCCATTGATATACGCTGGCTTGTGAGAGCTCAGAAATTAGTCATGCCAGGATTGTAATATCGAAATGGCTCACGGCCACATTCATAATGATATTACATATCATGGCCCAGGAAAAGTGAAAAAGCGAAAACACTTAACCGTTTAGTTTTAACTTTTTGCCGGCATTTCCACTCAATAGTTAAATTTTGATGATTTGTCGAATATTCAAATTTAATATTAGTCTGGGTCTGCATTTTAGCCAAATTATTACCACTGAATCATGAAACACTGTAAACGCCACCCGCTCAGTTTCCTAGAAATCAGTAGACAAATCGAGCTATAAAAATCAACTTCTGTCAAAAAAAAAATTGATGAAACGGCTTCTAGAAATAAAAATGTAAATAGATAAAAAAAAAAGTGAATAGATAAAAGGAAAAGTTATTCCTAGGAAAGATTGGATACATATATCTTATTAGACGTTTTGTTGTGTAGTATCGCTGAGTATTTTTACGAGTTGTGCCGTATTTTGACGAGCCCGTAGGGCGAGTCAAAATACAAATAACGAGTAAAAATACTCAGCGATACTACACAACAAAACGTCTAATAACCTATTTATTATCCAACACGCCAAACTGTTGTTTCAGCGGGCGAATTTCGCGGACATTTACTTACCGGGAGTGCGTGACAGAAGTATGCGAAGCGGAACGGAATTGGCGCGTTGTTGTGTTGCTGTTTCTATTTTCTTCATAAAATGAAGAAATTTTCTGATCGTCAAGCTGTTTTTCTTCGTTCGATTCATCTAATAAACTTGGATCTATATTTTCCAGTCATTTTGACGCTTCGTCGTCGGAAATATGATTCAAATTGTCGCCACTTTTTCTTTTTTTTTCGTAACTACAATCCAATTCTTCGCTTGCGCGATGCGAGAAAACCTGTTTAACCGGTACTCTACCAGAGACGAGTACAAATACCGCGTGATATTTGTACTCGTCTATGGCGTTATTTGTACTCGTATAAGTGTAGTTGGATAATAACAAGATGTATTTTTTCAACAGTTGCGAGTAGCCAGTAGGGATGCAAAATTCGGAAAATTGTGCCTGTTTTCTGAGAACATTTATTTACCGCGTTTTCGTAAACAATGTGTCTTATAAGCTTGCTTATATTGGGCTCCCAAGGGTTTTAGCCCTACTGATTACTTTCAGGAATTTTGTTCAGATGATATGAAAAGAATTGGTATATGCGTTGTTTCATTACAGGATTTTGTTGCATTATGCGAAATATTTAGACGGTCCTGCATTTTGCTTATTTAGAAGTAAGTTAGTGTCCTAAAAAAAAAAACTCGCCAGTCACTACTCAATGATAAAAATGATTAAAATATTGATTATTTAGACTGTAGTAATGCTAATCTTTGTCATGAATTAATTTTCATCAGATAAAATAAACCAAGCTAGAAATAAAATCCATATCATGTTAAAAGCGACGCTTAGAAATCGTTCAAATAGATGCCTCTTCTATTGTCTTGATGTCAAAATAAACATTCCTTGCATTGCAGGAGACTCTCCTCGTTGCTCTTGAGCCCCTCAAGCAGATCAGGGCGCGGATCATAGAAGAGTATAAGATGTTTTTGCTGGAGATTGGATTTGCATATTGCTCTCAGTCCCTAGTTAAAGCTATCATCTCCGCGATGCGACTGTTATATCTCGAGCATTCTTGACCCTTCCACCGGTTGTGGTAATTATTAGGGGCATGAATGTTCCGTGTTCAATATCGAGGACTCTTCTTGATGATGGCCCTTCTTTTCATTCTTATGCATTCTGTAGCTAGTGTGGCTTTAGGTCATAAATGTCCAGCCTTGTGCTTTTTTAGTTTCCTTGTTCTCCACTAACTATTATTATTATAATTATTATTATCATTGACGATAAATACTTTCGACGTTATGAGAAGGCAGACTAAGGGCTTGATTACATGAGCCGGGCTGACCCTGTTAGCCGGGCTGATTTCTTTTGTTTTGGTATTCGCCAAAGCGTAAAAACAAAAGAAATCAGCCCGGCTGACTGGGCCAGCTCGGCTCATGTAATCAGGCCCTAACTGTGGCTTTCTTCAGTTTTGGATGCTGTGCAATTCTAATGTTTGAGCGCCATCTTGGACTGGCCTGCCACTCGCCGCGATTTCATCAACGAGCTTTGTATTCCACTGGCTAGTGAAACCCCGCTTCGTTCTGAATGCCATGGAAAGATATGTAGATAAATTGCAAAAATTTGATCCAACGGAACGAGTCATTAAGATAACAGAACTGTGTCCCTCGCCACCATTTGATGCTCGCGCAGTCCTACAGAAAACCATAGTGAAAGCTCGCGTGTGTAGGGCCGGACGAGTTGACGTGAGCCGGTGCGGATAAAAGCCCTTCAGCCCTAGTGCACCAGTACGGCTTTGTTGGAAAAAAGGGGAAAAAGAAGGAACATTGTTCTCTGTTCGTTCAAAAGAGGAGTGACAACAGTAAAAAGAAATGGGAAAGTAAGTCAAGTTTTTCAATGAATTGTGAGTTTCTCGTTCTCACTCCGAAAACAAAGGAGAAGACTTTAATGTAGGATATTTTTTTTTGGTTTTCCCGCACGCCAGTCTATCGCGTCCTACTTAAGTTCAATCAAACCTTTCGAATTTTCGAACTTAGTTAGTGGTCGTATTAGTTAGTTAGAGGTCATATGATAAAATTTTTATTAACTGAGTTAGGTCGGGTCGGACGGGAAAATATATATTTTGTTCTCGTTTATGACGAACGGGCCTTGCTGCGCTCAGTCTTTAGGTGATGACTTCGAACCAAATATTTTCCCGTACGGCCCTCCCACTCAGTCAATTTGTCTGTAATATTATTCACTGGATTTTGTTACGCCGTGGTAAAAAGATCCCTCCTTAGCCTAGATCAAACGTTCTTTGCTTATCCATGATTACAGTATTCCGCTAAAACAATTCCTCTACCAACTTGCCCTCCGACCATCGAAACGAATTTATTCTAAAGCACAACAAATGCAAAGACAAAGTGAAATGGTCAGCTGAGTGGTCTGTTTATACAAAGATTGACAGTTTTTTTTTTCCCTGAAAAAGTGTGATAGGTATTGCAAAGAGCGATTGGTTTAACAAACTGCATTAATTTAAGCAACAACAAACATATGAAACATATGTGTGAACCGCAGTTCACACATATGTTTCATATGTTTGTTGTTGTTTGATTTATCATCTACGGGTTTATGTCGAATTAATTTGATGGCCATGCTCCCAGTTGGCTTGTTAGCTCAATTGGTAGAGCACTGCACTAGTATCGCAGAGGTCAGTGGTTCGAATCCCGTACAGGCCTGAAATTTTTTTCAGGTCTGATTTTCACTATTGCTCAAATAGTGCTTTACTGCGAAGGATCGTGCTCATATACGTCTCATAACCGCAGTTCACACATATGTTTCATATGTTTGTTGTTGTTTGATTTATCATCTACGGGTTTATGTCGAATTAATTTGATGGCCTGCTCCCAGTTGGCTTGTTAGCTCAATTGGTAGAGCGCTGCACTAGTATCGCAGAGGTCAGTGGTTCGGATCCCGTACAGGCCTGAAATTTTTTTTCAGGTCTGATTTTCACTATTGCTCAAATAGTGCTTTACTGCGAAGGATCGTGTTCATATATGCTTTAATTTTACTTCGCGTGATTAAAATGTTTCAATAAATACCGAAAGTTTCGAGAGAGAACTTGAATGAGACACTGATAATTAATTAAGACGAATGAGTAAATTAAAAGCTTTTCTTTTAAAAACGTTTGGTGTTGTTGTTAGCTGACGCTATTTTCAGTGAAAGCCGGTCCCTTTTTTCCTTTAATCTCCGTCCACTAGACAACTTTGAACAAACGTAACAAAGGGAAAACAAGCTGATAACGCAAAAAGCCTAACTAAACAAGATCATTGTAATACCTTTCCAAGCTAAAATCTTTTCTATTAAAGAGAAACTTTAGTTTTGCATCGTCTTTTCCAAGAGAAAATAACCGTTACATTGAAAAAGATGCGTTCTAAACACCCCGAATTTATCATGAATATATCTTTTATCACAGTTCATGTTATTACAATTCGCAGTATATGTTAACTGACTTTACGTAATTCGGCATTCGCACGAAATGCTAGCTTGAAACAAAACTTGCATTCTTACTCTACCATACTCCAGCGTAGTTCTTCACTGTCTCTCATACATCTTGGAGGCCAACTAAATTTCTTATGGACCAAGATTCCTTAATGAGATATATGCATTCTGTTCGGAAGAGGATGAATCATATGAAATAAACATGTCTGCCTATTAGGCTGGTGTTTTTGTGTCTTGATACAGCATTTAAGAGTTTCATGATTGCGATAAATTGTCTACCGTTGAAACAGAAAAAAGGTCTAGGATTGAGATTCTTATCAACCTCTAACACGCCAATATTGTACCAACTACGTAGACCGTTAATTTACTCTATGGAAATATAAAAAGTGTGCGATATCGTTTATGTAAAACAACTATTTATTTACTCGTCGTGTGGTTTCGTAAATTAAGTTGCCGATATGTTTTGTCAAAGCAACCATGGAAAATAAGCCAATGGGAAACGTTCAATTATGATACTACACGGTAAGATATTTGTTTGACAATGTACATATTGAACGGGTGCTGTTCCCACAGATCTTACGAAGACCTTCGAGATGTCTCTAAGATTCAGATTACCGGCGCCTTTCGTTTGGATATTGATGGCTCTTCTGTCGACACTTACGACACCCAAAGCGGAGTAAGTAAAAGTTAATTATATATTATTTTGAGTTTTCATCAACAGCACTCGAGCGCTGTAGTTTTATTGGCAAAGCATACGGTTTCCTATGGATGGTATGACTTCATTAAATAATGATGAATGGCTTTACGGACGACTCTTTCTTATGACAAATGCATAGGGAGAAAAATTAATATGCTGTTGGCACGATCGAAACTCGGTAAAATATGTAGAGTGATGAGCTCTCAGTTGCATTTCAGCATTAATTGTACTTTATCCCGAATACAGGATAATTTTAAAACTTCTCCCTTCATTTGTTGTAAACAGATATTACGTAAATCCTCATTTTTTAGGAAAGAAAATTTATCTTCGCTCTACCAAAGTCCGTGTTCAGTAAAATATTTCGCTGCTCTTTGTATACTTTTGATGTTGTACCGTATTCATCCGAGAAAAGACCTGTTTACCCAATTTTATGTACACATATTATTACGTTAGTTCCATTTGTCTTTAACACAAAGCATACTCTCTACTTTCTTCCATTAATTCAAGCTTAATTCATGTTTAGCGGTATTTAGTAGCATAGAAAATAAGTGTGGGAAAAGCATGTAGTTTTCTACGACAGGCAGCTTTATGGTAATGACATCCATTGAAAACTGAGTGATTTTTGTTAACCTATTAAAAGCGTCCAATACATTACTACTTTGTTTTCCTGAATGTGTAGAAGCCGAATCGGATTTTATTGTTGACGAGACCAGACTCATTCAAAACGCTATTCATTCGCACTCATTGATCACCAGTTTTAAACATGAAAACTTTTTATCGTCAGGTAAGTCAAAACAATTTTCCAGCTGGTCCAAGCCCGAGCAAATCATTTGCGACTTTGTTAATAATCATATGAAACGCCTGGTAACAGCTGATGCAAACGTCATTTTTTTGGCAAGAAATGAGGAGGGAAGCGAATCAATAATGAATCATTACTTTATCTCTTGTATTGGCAAAACAACTTCGCTCCTAGGAGAAACCAAAAACGAATTTATCCACGCATTATCAATGCAATTTTAAGCATTCAGGTGTTAAGAAGAAAAAATGTATCAATTACAGAATATCGCTCGATAAGACACAAAAGTTCTGAAGCTAACATTATCAGAAATTTATGGCGCACCGTGGTGAGAATCAATATTTAGAGTAAGAAGTTTAAGATATTCTTTACTACCTTTTGCTTAAGTGCAGCTGAAAGAAAGGAACCATCTTCTGTTTTTCACATTTACAGTTATCAAGAAACCGCAGACAAGCTCCATGAAATAACCGATCCTGATATTTACCACAAATATCTGCGGCCGTATTACAAAGGTGAAATACTAAATAAACTCATTTTTAAGGTTCGCGGCGCTATTGATCAGCATATGTAAATAAGCGCTATATAAATTGGTAAATTATTATTATCGCAGAGAAATCAACTGAATGCTACATTCTAATCAGGCAGCACAAGGCGAAAACTGTAACCTGTGAGCCATGGAGTAAAAAATAAATGTACATTAACTAATCCTAAAAAGCTTTTCCGTTGTGTCTACGGTCCTCCTTCTAACAGGAATTCAAACTGCCACCTTGAAAGTCCGGCAATATTCAGCGTGCCCGAGAGCACTGCCCTCTGCATCTTTCGCAGTAGGTCTGTGCTTCTGCCTCCCACCAGCTCGCGCATCAGGATATCCAGCTCCCGTGACCACCCCCCCGAGGGCATCCATAATGATGTTATATTGCTTCACCTCGTAGCCTGGGAACTGCTGCCTTAGTTCCTAGCGAAGGGGTCCGTACTTCAGTGTATTATTATTGTTATTATTATTATTATTATTATTATTATTATTATTATTATTATTATTACAAGAAAATGATAAATTTAGCTATTAGAGCAACATATTACGTATTTTGTTGTAGAAATAGGAATTGGGACAACCCAGATTTGATGCAATTTTGATTTTTGTGTGTGCCTTGAATAAGCTAATCTCAAGCAGCATTTGTAAATTGCCTATACGTAGTGAGATTTACCATTGTACATTTAAAAACACAAATAAAGTTTCCATTATTATTATTATAACACCCGCGTGATAAGCAAACATGAAATATTTTTGTTGTAATCAACAGGTTACGCAGTTAATGTTACTGTCAGACTAACTGTGGTACATTTTGTGGCTGTGAGGGAGATGAGCGAGGTATGAGAAACTAGGTGCGGTGTAATTCAGTTGAGAAGATTGATGACAAATTCAGTGGCCAATTTTTATTTTTTATTAAAAGAAGTGGTTCCTTGTGTACTGCAATTTCGGAGTTATGATTAGTCCAGCCACCATGTTATATCTAACATTTATCCCATGCGTGCATATTGTTTGGATAAAATTATCTCATGACCATCAAGCGCGAGAAAAATATTTATTTGTTTTATTCTGCCAAAACTTCCATGGTATATGGGCTCAGATACAATGGCTTGTAAATTGGTCAATGATTGATCAGGAAATTTGATATATCATGGTCCGCTTTAATTTTAATAAGAACGGTTGAAACTGAACCATGCTTAACTCCTTTTAAGTTACCTAAGCAGCCTCATTCTCTTCTACTTTTATAGAAGATTTGTGTTCGAGTTGAATGAACTTTGCATAAATGCAGTCGACACACCATCCAGGAATAATAATTGATTATCATTATGAATTAAATTAATGCTCACCCTGGTAAATATATGCGATGGGAACATCAAAGAGACGTCTCTAAGTAAAACAACACTGGTAATACTATATACGTGGGTCTACTTAGTATGGGCCAGCGATACAAGTCATGTAACAGTGAGAAAAGATCGTTTGCTGCTGTTTCACAAACAGGACTTTTCCCTAGACCTTGTAATCTGACAAGAGTGGATGGATGCTCGTTTGAAACATTCCCTGAATCACTCCATTACTTTGCCTGCCAACGTCAAACACCTGATATGGCTCCCTGACACTTTTTTCTTAAACGTGAGAAGTGCTACTGTGCATGACGTCATTTCGGAAAACAGTAAAGTCTCGATAAGCCCTGCAGGTCACATAACTTACAGTTCAAGGTACGTACACACTTCAGCTGTGGATGTCAAGATAAAGTGAATACCTTTGGCGGAGAAGATATCACATCAGCTTTAAGGTGGAATCCATAAAGATTACAAGAGGGAACAGAGGCTTAACTTAATTTCTCCCTTCTGGGAAAGTTTCACTGTTTCTGAAGGAAAATCCTTTGAAGGAGATACTCAGATAATTACTATCCACGTGTTCACAAATCCAATCGACCTATGACCTCGTGACTAGTCGTTCCGATTTCGTAACCAGTATACGCTTAGTGAGACTCCTAAATCAGCTGGCTCATCTGTTCACACTTTCATAATGGTAGAGCCTTACTAATAAAATTGTAACTCCTTTAAGTCATAATGAAAATGAAGATGGGCTACGTGAAACTTGGTAGTTTTTTTGAAAAAAAAAAAAAAAAAAAAAAAAGGACACTAAAACAAAAATTAAATAATGTCAGTGTTAGTGTTCTTCAAGGTTCACTTGTCTGTTAGACGGATGATAAGAGCTTGAACTTTACTTTTCGTCACAAAAATGGGAATTGAAGATGAAAAGATAAACTCTACCTCGTGTTTTAAAGCCTTTTCTTCATATTCACGCGTAGAACATGCACATAAATCTAGAAAGAGCCATTTTCTTTTTCAGAATAACAATTACTGCGGGATGCGCTATGGATTTGAGGGACTATCCAATGGATGAACAGATGTGTGACTTACAGTTTTCAACCTGTTGAGTATTTAAATGAATGGTTATATCCAATTTATTAAGTATCACATATTTCCAAGAACGACAGAACCGCTTCTTAAGCCCCATTTGATTTCCGTACAGTGCGTCGGTGGTTTAAGAAAACGATTTACAGTTGCATGCGAAAATCGACTGAGAAAATGTTAATAAAATTTGATTTATTATTATGGCAGTAAAAACTTCTGGATGCCTAGATATCCTAAACAATGATTGGGCGGCAAGCCGTGGCCAATCAATGCAACGACCAAAGTCCTTACAATTAAAATTCCTATCGCAATTCCTAATTATGGAACCCTAGTAATGAAAGTCCTAAACGTAATTGCTATTTAATAAAAACCTCAGTCAAAATACTAAAGGTTCCATACGTCACTATCGAAACGCTTAAATGTAATAAAACATCTAATATCTCTTATTTCAATCTTAAAGCGTCTCGCCATATTGAGTGAACTATGGCAATTCCTAATCATAAAAGCCTTAGTCCTAAACGTAATTACTATTTAGTAAAATCCTCAATCTAAATACTAAAAGTTCTATAATATCACTATGGTAACGCTTTAATGTGATAAAACATCTAATATCCCTTATCTCAAAATCTTAAAGCGCTTCACAATATTGAGTGAACTTGTGATGACTGATTTCTGTATTTGCAGAGCTGTTGTGTCGCTCTCATCTCCCACTAGCTCTTTAAGTGCCTTTCTAACATTTCTTGAATAACGAGTACATCCACAACAATGTTGTATTGTGTCACCCGATAATCAGGGTATCTCTGTTCAAGCTCCCAGCGCAGTGGCCCATACTTTACTGTTTTTTTCGGTAGCTTTCTCCCCCCTGTTTTCTACCCACAGACAGCGCATCTCGATCACCGATACTTTCTTGTTCTCCTTGTCCACGATGGTAGCGTCGATCCTATTCGCCTTTACATGCGTGCCATCTACGTAAATGGTAATGTCCCAATATGCTATTGCCCTCTCGTTCTCATACATAGCCGGCTTTGGCTGGGTCTGTGAAAACCATGGAACCTCTGGTGTAACCAGGTCCAACGCCTTGATCACTCGAAAAAATAAAATCTTAAGAGCGTTTTTATGCCTTGCCAAATACAACGTCTGGGCTAAAGCCCCGCAACCAGCTAAGATATGTGAGACACTCTCTTTAGCCTTACCACACATTCGACACCTTTCATCTCCGCTAACACTCGTCCCAGTCTTCCTATGATAGAAAACCTTTGTTGGAAGAAGTTGTTGGTAAAGTTCTTGTACCCCAGCAACTATGTGTGTGGGTGCCGCCTTCCAACAGCTAACCATTATTATTATTATTATTATTATTATTATTATTATTATTACTTTTAGGATAAATGCTGGCGATATTATGTTGGTTTCGTTTTAATGGTCACTATTTTTACCATTTTCTTTACTTACTAGTAACAGTTTTTTTCTTAGATGCATATACGGAAGAACATCTCGAGTACAGGTGGTTGAATAAAAGTCGAGCTACTCCGATAACTGTCAAGGACAAACATTTAGCCGAAATGGCGCTTATCGACACTGAAACCCTCACTAGTCGTGAGGAGTATGCAGAGGGTGGGTATTAACGTAGCCAACCTTGCTCTTTTAACCATCAGTTCGAAGGAGATTATGCATATATCTTAACTTAACACTAATCTCTAAAGCCACTTCCATTTCAAAATTCATATTTGCCAGATTCTGCGGAAAACAATCGGATTACCTAAAGACGTTTTCGAACAACTTCTGAATTAACTCTGGTTGATTTCATAGTTGTGCAACGTTTTTCCTCGTGATCGTTTTCCCTCTTTGTCCATTTGGCAGTTCTAGGCACTGTCCTCTCCAAAAACTCCAGTTCTTATTGGATCCATAATCCAAGGCCCCGCGTTTTCTTCAAAGGAATTAGCATCACTAATTAAAGCATCCAATTACGTAAATTTTGAGAAAATTTGTTCGTCCTGTCCTAGGGTCACACAAGAAACTCGTAGCTCGTTTTTGGTTCAAACGACGTCTGGGATATGCACTTCTTCAAATCTACGTCCCTACTTTCATGCTTGTGGTCTTGTCTTGGTTTTCCTTCTGGATTCCTCAAGAATCTGTTCCAGCCCGTGTGGCGCTTGGAAGTACAACTGTGCTTTCCATTGTGACATTCACCGGCTCCTTCAGAAGCTCTCTCCCAAAGGTCTGTTATAAGCGATACCATAACGAGTAATCTCCCCCCTCATATCCACAGCAAAGATCTTGGTGAAATATTGGTTAAGCAACGATTAAAGCATGTAATTTTGAAATTTTGGCGTGCATAAATCCATACCATGACAAAATGAGCCAAAAAATGTAGCGTAATATTCCCCTCTCTCTGCAACCCTTTCTCTCCATTAATACAAATCGAAGAGGAATCCTGGTGTGGCAAACTGCGTGTTTTTCCTTTCTTTTTGCAAACTGACTATGCGCATCGAATATTGTTATGTCATCGTTAGTCAGGCATCACTCAAAATTTTTAGCAAATCTCGTAATAGTACTTTCAGTTTATTGATTATAGCCGAGTTTCTTTGTAGTAAAGTGCACTTTTAATTGCTGATGGCGGTTATTCAACATTAAGCAAGAAAATCAGCCTTCCGTGATGAAATATGTATCAGTCCAGCCTATGGCTAAGGTTATACCTCTGATAAAAGGTCTTTTCCCAAATTGAAATTGCTCGTGCCGTGTTTTTACATTTCAGGTATCTTATATAAAGGCGGTGGATATCTACTTTATTGTTTCGTTTGCATTTCTTTTTGCGGTAGTCTTTGAGTACGTTTTAGTTTTGCTTAACACTGGAATAAAGCGCCAAAGACGTGCCAGTAGTGCACCTCTCTCAGAGGAGAACAACGAGGAGGCAAACGGCTCAAAGGTAATATTTCCCTATATCATATGAAATTTCATCACAGCTTTTCTCATGAACTTATTCATGGGCGGTTTATAAAAGATAGGGCCTCACCATGCGGATTTTTTCTTGGGATAAATCGAAAACTATTACCTTAAACTAAACACAGGAACTTAATCAGACTGCTTTTGTGTTGCCTCTTGTAAAGAAGAAAAACGTAACCAACTTCGTTAACTTATTTCAGCCGGTACTTTATATTATTTGGGAAATTTGTAATCCTGAGTCACTTTCAGGGCTAGGCGTCAATTTCCCGAACAAATGGTAAGCACCACAGCGTACAATATTGAGTTATGGAATACACGTGCAACGTTGCTAAGCACGAAAGACGGTAATAGTCGCTCGAAGCGATAGCCGAGAGCGACTCTACCTTATTGAGCATGAGTCGTCAAATATATTTTTTAACCTGCGACGTCCTTTTTAAATGACAGATAGACGTATTTAATGGAATAAAAGAATTGCAAGATATCAAAGTAGAGAGTCCGGAATCTTCGAAAGAAAAGCTAAAGGAAGGGAAATATATCTCAGTAAAGAAGGCCAAAGAGTACGTGCGTTATGCTTTTGTAAGGAATGAAGCCAGCTCAATTGATCGAGCATGTCGTTATCTTTTTCCTTGTTGTTACGCCCTGTTTAATTCGTTTTACTTTGCTTTTTATGAGTTGTCGTCATTTGGAAATCATCCACCTTCCGAAATGTAACAAGCATGTGACTTCAAATAACAATCAGGAAAGGTCAACATTGAAGACAGATCAGACGGATTAACCTGCTTCACTCGCTGTTTGCTTTGTTTGATCATCTTATTGACCAGGATAATTTTCAGTGAGGCTAAAATCCGGTTTGATAAATTTTACATCGCATATGAGACGGTGGTTACCGTTCATATGCGTAGAGATCGATCAATTTCATCGAGTTCCATAGCAAAATATCCCCTACACCACCTCTCGGGGCGGCACCACTATGCAATCAAAGATCTCGATAGAATCTACTAGCCATTTCGTTTATTATGATAATATCTATTAAATTTCAGAGCTTAGAGATCAGAAAGAATATGAGTGTTCTGAAGAGGGTAGATGCTTGACTCTAGATAAATTCTAAACAGTAACAAAATACAAAATAATTGTAAATAAATTAGTAGTAATAGTAATAAAAATTACAATATGACCCATTTTTGACATAAATACTTTCGTTTGATTTGCGATTAAGTTTGGGAAGAGCCACTAGGCGTCTGTAAAAGTGTTGCGCTTTACTTTCCTCACACGGTAATTAAGCAAGTTGATTTTTTCTTTGCGCAATTACCAAACGTATTTAAAACAAGTCTTTATTATAAGGTACAACTGACTAGCAAAAGATAAGTGCTCAATGTCAGCCTTCGGATTCCGTTAAGGAAGGGGCTGTGCGATTGATCATGACTGTACCCATCCTTTTGAACTTCTGAAACATGCTGCAAAGGGGCGTTTATAGCATCTCCATAGGTATGAACTTGAGACGAAATCGAAATGAAATTAACTGATACCGCTCTTATTGGACTTTGTCATATTTTCTCTTTTTAACTGCCATATGTTTGAAAATAGCTAAAACAAAAACGCAAATTAACTCTGTTAAAACTTTCTTTTTACGGAACATCACTTTCACCTCGGATCGCTCAAACAAACTCAACGAAATCACAATATAGGAGACGAACAGTAATTCCAACTAAATTGCACTGAACCTGTCATCCTTTCATTACTTAGGACTAATAAGAAACGGTGATAACGAATTTTTGGTTAAATTCAATGTCCGTTTCCTGTAATCAGATTGGTCAGTTTTGTGTAAGCCTATAAGCCCAGTAAAGGAAGTTGAACTTTAATTGCACTTTATGGATAACCTTTCCTTTTCTCATGTTTCACTACTTTCTTTTTTAAAATTTATATATCTGCTAAACTTACAATCAAATGATGTAAACAGCGATTTTAACGACACGGACTCTTCTATATTCTAACAGGTGTTACGTAAATTCGCCCTAGTTCTTTCAGTTTGAATATCGGAAGTAATAGCCAATGTTGAACATAAAGAAAGTCAAAGGGAAAATGATTCGGGCAATTCTGTCGAAGATATCCACTTCATTATCTGACCCAAGAGCCAAACAGAAGCTCGGGATGCATTGAATGATAGTTGTTCTGGGTGGGTTAGTCGTGTAAGGACTATGTTGGATAGCTGGTCCAGGAACGTTCTGCAAAAAAAATCAAACGAAACAGTGAATGATGTCAGAAGAGAATCTGTTAGACCTTATTTCAAGAGAGTATAGAAACTTGGTGAGCCACAGAAGTATAGATGTATAAGTTTTTTTCATATGTCCGGCAAAATTTTCACATGAGTAATATTCATTGTTGTTATCGTTACTCGTTACCAGTGGCGGATCCAGGAATTTTTGATAGGGGGTCCAAACTTTGGTTCAGAAAGGACTGTTGGACTCTTTTGAGGCAAATTACTTCTCCCCCACACCCCCCACACCCCCTCCCACCAGTAGCGGTTGCACGTTATAATTCGTTGGCCGCTTACCTTTTACTTGGATTCATTAATTTAAAAAGTCAGCCAGTTAAAAAGTGATATACGATCCTGCGGTTGTAAGAATTTCAGTCTCAAAGTTTTTAGCGTCAGGTCTGATAGGGGGGGTCCGGACCCCCTGGACCCTCCCCCTGGATCCGCCACTGTCGTTGTTATCATCCGGCGAGACCATTAGCTAAACATGATTACGGAAAGATGCCTTTCTTTCAATAACACGATCAAGGTGAAAAGGTTTACAAATTTATAGTTTAAAAATTCCTCTCGCTCTCCATCCAACTTCTTCCGTCGTCGTTAAAGGCTTCTCGTTTTCAGGATTTACAACGAAAACTTACAACTGTTCCCAATGATCATCCTGTTCTTTCTGCACTACTCAGTACTGACCTGACGTGGGTACGAACTTCGAAGGACAGATTTTGGTGGTAAACTGTATGACGATACTGGGCGCACCGGTAAACTATACGATGATGGTGACCTCCGGGGTGGTAGGCTGTGTGCTGATCTCGATCGAGATATAATGGGGGTATTTGTATGATTTGGAGCTGCATTAGCATTGAAATTTTCTATCTCCATTTCCGCTAACGCGTAATCTTTTGATGGTAAATTCTGTTTCTTCTTTGCCTTCATTCGTTTTCTTTCGCTATGCATTAGAACTGCAACGTATTCTAGTAGGACACCAAAGACGAAGATGAAGGAGACAATGAGATATGAGTCGACTGCTTTGATGTACGACACCTTTCAGAGGAGAGATAATAACAGCTTTTGATTTATCATCTACGGGTTTATATCGAATTAATTTGATGGCCTGCTCCCAGTTGGCTTGTTAGCTCAATTGGTAGAGCGCTGCACTAGTATCGCAGAGGTCAGTGGTTCGAGTCCCGTACAGGCCTGAAATTTTTTTCAGGTCTGATTTTCACTATTGCTCAAATAGTGCTTTACTGCGAAGGATCGTTCTCATATATGTAAATAACAGCTTTATTAGTTTGGATTGTCTAAGACAGGAGAAGCCTACGTGCATCATTTATTTGTAGAAAAGTGGCCATGCCCTCTTAGCCAGAGCGCATATAGATTTTTTTTCTAGGCATTGACCAATAATCTAATATGGGAAGCGTTTTTAACAATGCCGATATGATTGGATAAAAGTATTCCTCTATATTATAACAGGAAAACAATGACCAAATCTGGGAAGGTGACTGCCTCGTGCCTCTAAGTCGTGCATCTTAGCTTCGTCATGATCAGGACTATTCAATCACAGAGAGAAAAGTGGGGGTAAAAGTTAGATTAATGCGTGAAAATCGTTACGTTACCTTAGGGACAGAATTTCTGAGTGAACCCATGAGTGTAACAATGGTCAACACTGTGGTAATTCCAAGAGCAATCCTAGCGGGAACTGCGTCTTTAGAAATCCAGAATGACAACCAAGAAAGAACGACGATGAGGAACGTTGGAGAATAGATTTGAATAAAGGAATACGCCAGTCTTCTTTTGAAAACAAACTTTGCGACCAAATGGGTGTATGTTCCTGTAAAAATAAAAAATCTACAGATTGCCACAGTCACCGGATGCAATACAATGAAGTTGTTTATTCAAACACGTATCGTCCAGGAGATATGAATCTTTCAAAAGACGAACTTGTGCATACAACAACATAGCGGTCAAATGCTTGCACATGCGCACTTGATGATAATTTGCAGTTGTAAACATGGAGAATCTAAGCGAGACGTAGTTTTTCGCAGTTTCTAGGGAAAGGTCGAAGTTTCTAAGGCCGAGACTTATACAAATTGTTGTTCTAGACTTTACCCACTTTGTGATAGTTTACACTCGCGTGCTTTTTTTTTTTTTTTACACTTTGCACAGCGGCGCAATGAGGTTGTCTGTAAAGTTGGCCGTGCAGGCTGTAGTTTTCTTTGTGTTCACAGTGGTGTTTCCGGTAAACACCGAAGGAAATGTGTGAAAAAAAGGAAGAACCAGAGCCACAAAAGATATTTGTGACGATAGCAGGTCTATGTTTATAGAGGACACTGTGTACAGCAAGGATAGAAGAAAGGTTCTGATATTTGCGTTTATTACCGAAACGAAGCGTCAGCGTTAAAAGCTGTTTAGATCTCACAATGAAATAAGACCAAGATTTAATCTTTCTCCAAAATTCTTCTTTCATTTGTCCTACGCCTTGGAATAGTTAGAAATTTACCTTTTCTTCTTCGCTCTACGCCAGACACGCGTTCGGAAATCTCTCTCATTTTCTTTAAACTATCATGCATGCACATTGTTTGACCGCTGTGTTGTATACAACAGAGAGTAATTAAACTCATTATAAACGTAACATAATAAGATATTAATAACATAATAAGATATTAATAACATAATAAGATATTTAGAAATTATTAATGATAATGGAAAATGAAATGCAACAATTTCCCTAGGATTATAATTCGTTTCCTAAACTAAAAAGAGTTTTATACTCAGGACCATTGTGATATAGACTCTTATAAGCTAACTCTCACAAACTAACTAAAAAAGCGTTTAATTTGTACTTACCTTGCCACAGCAGAAACTACTCTCACTTTGAAGTTTGATTATGAAAACTGAACATCCTTCGATTTATAAATCTACAATTATTGTCTTCGATTCACTAGTGTAGTTTAATCAATGTGTATCCAAGGGAAAATTTAAATGAGTAAAAGTTTCTTGCAAGGCATACCTATGACGTATTTCACAAGCTTTCGCTCACTTTGCGCATCAGCAAGTTCGAACTCTGACATTTCATCGTCTAAAATTATTACTGCGTTCTCGTCATCCCAATGGTAATCCATGTCATTAATGTCATATGAGTCTAGAAAAACAACGAAAACAGCAAAATGCCAAATGCGTTTTGTGGCAAAGTTGTGAGCAATCGGTATTTAATAAAAAACATGGCTTGATATGAACTTAACAACTTGGAGAAAAGATCATTCAGGCAAATTCACTGAGCCATTTAAACTTTTTAAATGTTAGAGCTGATCGACATCTTACATTTCAGTAAATTGTCATCGTATTATCTACCAAACAAGTGATGAGAGTCATCCAAGTTATCTCAATTCAATTTAAAAAGAAATATGTCGCAGCTAAAAAGGAGAATTATACTCACAGCTTAAAATTTCAAGAACACACGTCTGAGTGTCTAGTGGATATTCTCTTAAATTCATCCTACATGACGCAGAGACTGTTAGCCTTAAAGAGAAGAAAGAAAGAAAACGAAACGAAAATGCCAATCGTTTTTGTCAATGAGGTGACAATCTCGAAATGCACAGCAATGGCAACGAAGCTTGATTGACTTTATGTGAATGATAAGTTTCTAGCTATATAGAGGCTTAAATTTTATGGAGAGAGATAAAAATATTACACTTTGCGCTTCGGCGAATATCCCCCGCTCTCTGTTCCCATTTCAAAGGCCGGGGTAACATTTCGAGTAAAAGCTACTCACCTTTCACTGAGTTCAATATCCCCGTTCGATTTAATCACAACTCTGCTATTAGCAGCAGGAACGTGGTGAAACTTGGCTGTCTTTACATTCAAAAAGAACGTGTCCGGAAGCCAGAACTTGACCTTTTCACTTCCAGAAAGAAGAATTGGTTTCTTAAGATCATGCCTCAATCTTGGATCGTTCCAAGCTTGCTTGAAAAATATATCTAACGTAAATTCCTTTCGAAGAAACATACAGTAAATAGAAGATTCACTAAGAATTGCCCAGGTCAATCGGTTAAATAACTCGTAGAAATGATGGAAAATATATATCATCTGGTTTTAAAAGCTGCTTGTCTATCACACATAAGCATCCTGCGCGATGAACACTCCTATAGCTGTTTTCTCCACCATTTCCACAGTTTAACTGTCAGTTTGCAAACAAATTTGCAGAATTGTTACATACCATGTTTATTTCCTTTATTGCACCAAACGAAACGACTGTCATGTACACGGAAATGTTCAAAGGTGGACCTGTGGGGCAATGATCTCATTAGATGAATTCAATAACGATGCTCCTACCTTCATACTTGATGGAGTAATGGCGGGTCTGATTGACTGATTGGCTGGACAACTCGCTGAGTAAAAGACCGAATGATCTCTGACTAATTGACTGACTGAACGAAGACTAACAGACCGATAATCTACCCTATTGAGTGACTGAATGTTTGGCTGACTATGAGTTGAAAAAGTTATTGAGGGACTGACCGGCTGACTTACTGAAAGACTGATACTCTAATGACTGACAGATTGATTTAGTAGCTAATTGTCTTACTGTCTGAAGGACTGCTTATATTTGCTTATATTACAAATTGGCTAACTAACCCGTGCTACCTTGGTAACTGAGTGGCAAACTGGATAACTGGTGGACGGACTAAATGACTGACCTAAAGACCAACTGAAAATCTGAGTAATTGACAGGCTGACATATAAACCGACTGACTTACTTAGTCACTGACTGAAAGTCTGTGAGACAAAACTGACACCCTACCTTCATGATAGGGCCTTATCCGCTTGTCATATTTGGGAGTTTCCGTAAGTGAGTCGAGAACTTTAGTTGTGTTCTCATAACTTCTTCTAAAGAGACAAATACATATTCAGTGATCACTTAACGTCATGCAATGGTCATATATATTTTTTTGTGCAATCGATTGTCTTAGCTGAGTTATGTGACTTAAAGTGCAGTGGTAGAAATTCTTCATTCGTATCCAGTTGTCATTTTTACAGTAGAGTCACTGCAAAATACCTATAAGATCTTTTTACGTTTTTGTGTGGAAATCCCGCTATTAATTAGCTCAAGTCAATCTCCAGGGTTATTTTCTTCCCCGGTTCTCATCTTGTTTGCTCCCGAGGTCGGCAACCCTTGGAGATCGAGAGAGTCACCCACAACGGTACGGGAAAAGAAGAGGGCCTCAGAACGACAATTCTCTCAGTTCTAAAAATGTTCATATGAAGATAATTCAGGCAGTTAATTACTTCGATTCAAATTACCTTACACCGGAAAAAGTCTCAAGCATTGTTTCGTAAGATGGAAAAAGACCAAAATTAAACGAACGGGATAAACCAGAGAGGAACGAGGAAAGTTGAGGATGGAAAGAACTGACAAGAAAATTAGCTGACAAATTAAAGTTTAGCCTTAATATTTTTAGGAAGGACACATCGTGAAGCAGCTACTAAGATAAAATATGAAGAAGTCTTAACATAGCATGTGTTTCCTACCTTCCTAAGTCAGTGCTTGCCTGTGACGACAAGAAAAAGATAACTAGTATAAAAACAGATAACCTCCTCATCACTCAGTCAGCTGTAGACAAAAACAAAACTTTAAATTATTGCTCCGAAAGGTATGTCCATCTAATGCTACAGACGGAGGAGAATTCGAGTGCTCAATGCGAGAAAACATTTGTCAGCTTTCGCGTTGACTTCTGCGCACTACAATTTGATGTTTTCTTTGCTTCTTAGGGGAAAAAGAGTTGTTCGATTGAGGCATGATACCAACAGAAATGCAGGTTAGCACACAGATTAACACCAGTTAATGGAAGTTGAATGCCCACAGTTCACATTTATGTATCAATGACTCCCACAAAGTTAGTTTTACTGAACACTTCCCCATGAACTCTGTGACCGCAGATAAATGGCTCTATCTATATCCACAAAACTTACTCTCAAACAGCGTTTGTATTTCAGGCTGGCTCGCCCAGTGGCTTAAAAACTTAGCGAAAAGCCATAAATTTACCTCATGCAACAAAAAATGAACATATGGTCTTGGCCGACTGTCCTCAGAAAAGGACGTGACCGTCAATCCGTTACACTGACTAATTTGAATTTCTACGTTTACCATAGGCAGATGAAACAATAGCGTTAAAGCGATAGAAAGCTTTTGTTCTCAACAGTGTAACGCCGATGATTTTGTTTTTACAGTCCTGGGTTTACTACAAGCAAATTGTTGGGATTGTGGCGGCCTCCAGTTTGTACGACCGTGAAAAATTCATTATCAAAGCCCGCGTATCTGAGAAATAACGAATGTTAAATCCAGCTGAATCTCATTTTAAAGGAGTAGATTCAGTTCTTTGAAATATACATGTGCTGTTTCGTACAGTTTACTAACTGGCCACTTTGAATGTAAAGAAAGGTTTTAATGGCTTGTTTCAATCCTTTCGTCATTTTGAAGACTACATTTTTTTCACCAGATAACACGATATAATATTCATATTCTCAACGAAGGTACTACTCTATTGTTCCGGATAAAGAAACTTTGTGTTTTTGTTCAAAAGTTTTATTTTACTCATTGAGAAGCACAAATTATTTTAACCTCAAGTTTCGCCAGAAGGAAAATATCGATCCAAAGACAAAATAAAATGATTTTGAACATAAGAGTACAATTCAGTGAGAGAACCTTCGTAAACACTTTTCATCTCACCAAAAAATTTGAGATTTTCTCTTCACGTCTAGTCATCGATTATAAACAAAACTGGGTTGTAAAGAAGCAGTTGGTTTTTGCCAAAGATTGCTTCGTTTTCCCACCGAAAAACATCTCCCTGAATTATATTTAAAACGTACTCACTCACCATTTCAAGTAGTTTTACCCTCAAGATCCTTTAAACGACCTCTTTATCTTCGTTGATTATCGTTATTTCCTTCATTATATTTTCTAGTATCTGTATGAAAATTAAAATTTGATATTCAAAGTGCATTGCAAATTTGTGTTTGTCTTCATGTGGTTAGTTAACGAACACAATGTTAAAATGATTGGTTTGAGGACATCTTTTATTGTTAAAAAAGCAACAATAATCAACACGTTATTTCATCGCTGCGCATGATATTAATTTTATCTTCTCTCCCTATCTTTACGCGTAAATACAAACCGAAGTAACTTGTGTAAGAATTTAAAAATACTCGTAGGGGAGTTAGGCAATTGGATCACTCTTCGTTTAATTGTTTATTTGGGCCGTGTCGCTGTAAATTTTGTGGATTGGGTAAGAGCACTGGCAACCGATTATTACAGAAAGAGAAAATGAAAGTTTGTGGCGACTGGGGATGTGCCAACAGAGACAAATGTCTGTTTATACAATTATCTGCCTTGAAGACCGTTAACTAGCAAAATCAAAATCCGATATAAAATCGTGTGCATGTGCACGAGAACTGCGCTTTAAGAAAGCATTCAATAACCCATTAAAAAAATTCGTGCATCGTCTGAAAGTCTTCGTCCATCACTGCGATGCATGTTAGTAACAGATCATTTGAAAGCTCTTAGTCATTCGTTAGACCTCTTGTCGAATTTTAGGCCTTTATTGTAAACTAATGATAAACAACTTTTAATCATTTTTTAAAGACTGCATCTTTTACGTCCGATAAAAAGTATTATATGAGAATTTCCCGTATAAGAATGCAACTTTAAAGGCAATTTATCCTTCTGCAATAAAGGCTAACGAAGCAATGATCAGCTCATCATCTTTATGGGTGAGAAAAAAAGGATGAAAATTAACTGTATTTGTTACATGGCAAGGTATTCTCAAGGTAAATACGAGCATGCTGATTGGCTCTTACTTGGTCTGTATTTTGCCGTACGGACCGCTTCCACGGAAATAGTCATAAGCTGTGTTTCTGCTCGCGAAAGTCGACAAATTCAAAATAAACAATTGTCATATAATTAATCAATTATCAACCTCGCCTGAGCTAAACTTGGTAATATTGGCCCGGGGGCGTTTTTGTACGGACCGGGCGCAGCAAAGAAACAAGAGTGGACAGACGGGCATTGAACGAGGATCAACTATACGAAAAAGGCATCCTAAATCTTCAAATTGTTACCGTATTACATAAATTCTCATTCTTTTATGAGTGACCCTAAAAGGTTACTGGGGCAAAGGTGTAATCTCTCAAAACAGTCTTAATTCTAGCCGTCCATGGGCTAATAAAAAGTTAAATGATTAACATGAGCTCAGTAAAAACGGGTGCTGGACAGTTTGATGATGTGCAAACACATCCCAATCTTGATTTATATTGGGATATATCAACAAAGTTGAAATGGTAAATTGGCCACCGTAACGATTACAAGAGCTGACGTTTCGAGCGTTAGCCCTTATATTGGTTTAGTAGGGCGAAACCCATTTTATTCTCAATACAGATTCCTATGGACATGAACACGTAATGATAAAAGACAGTAAATAGAGTATACTTGGAGGAATCAATACCAGCATATTAAGCAATTCAATGCGTGGCAATTTTAAATTAAATCAATTCTTTTAGGCTCGCTAGCATTATTGGACTTTAGAAAATTTGAAATTTCACTCTTTTCCTTCGCTCTTCAAGCGTTTTACAATACAGTATATACTGTTAAAATATCCTTTATAGTAATTGAGACTGGGACTGTTTATTACTTTCTACTATGATGGTTAATCTTTTCAAAAGCATCCAAACCCTGCAGAACATTTTACAGTGGAACCTCGATTTAACGAACCTCTGTATGACGAAGTCCTTGGTATAACGAGCGATACTTTTCAGCCTGGCTAAAGTTACAGTAAAATGTATGCCACAGAGCCTCAATATAACGAAATCCTCGTTATAACGAACACAATCCAGAAGAACACTAAAGACAAATGCGAAACAGATCAACAGTGCAGTACTGATACAGCCATTGTTCTGGACTCACTAGCCTCTCGCACATGCAATAATCCTTTTGTGTTTCCCCGTGAAGACGAGGCTAGTGAGTCCAAAACACTGGCAATTCAAATTGGACGCCATACTTGCATTCGGTGTATACGGTAGTGTTCTTTTGTTTAGTACTGTACACACTGTTTACTGTATGTTCATTATGACATTTGACAAGTCAGGCACAAAAGAAAGGGAATTTCCGCGCTTTTCCCGGCTTGATTGAAAGGCGTATTTTAACGAAAGACAAAATATGAGGCAATAAGAAAAATGTTTTGATTAAGCGTCTTGATTAGCAATTTTAGTAGTAATGTAAAGAATGACAAAAAATTAGGCAATTTTGACCGGAAGAATTTTTGATTGGGCGTCTTGATCAACAATTTTAGTAGTAAAGTAAAGTGGATTTCTTTCGTTTAAAGTTTCTGTTCGGTTGCGCTATTCATTAACCTTTTTATTATGACATTTATCAAACTAATTGCAATTGTTAAATTTTGTTGCTAGACATAGCTACGGCATCGCTTAGTTTCCGGTGGTGTAGCTATGTACAGACCCGTACAGTGTACTGTAGCTTCATTTCGACATTAAGCACAACGTCACACCACACACACACACAAAAACAATAACAGCACTTACTAACCATACCTAGATATAACGTACATTTTGGTTGTTTTTCCGAAAATTCGTTAAATCGAGGTTTTCGATATAACGAACCCTCGATATAACGATCCAATTTCCCCAGTCCTTTGGCACCTCGTTAAATCGAGGTTCCACTGCACCTGATTTTCTTGGGTGACGAGTAAATAATTTTCCACTAAAATTACATAATAACTCACAAGAATAGTAAAGCCTGATACCGAAAAACTAAACCATATCGCTAACCAGGAAAGTAGACTTTTATGTTCCTTTGAAAGCGAGCCAAGAAATTAACGAGCGGGGAAGGGACAGGAAATATCAGAAACACTCACTCATTTAATCAATCAACTGTCACCGACTCACCGTACAAACAAAACGAAATATCTGGTTTCAAAGGTAAAGAAACTTTTCTCGCGTGGGGGCGTCTCCGTGTTTCCGACACGAGTGATGTAAATTTTTCTTGCTTTTGGTCAAAACTTTTTTTTGGCTGAAAAATGCAGACTGTTAAGTCTGTCCTCATCGCCTAAATTTCAACCTGATCTGATTTTATCAGCAGAAAAGCTAATGTTTATTTTCACCCTCTCGTCTTTAGTTTTCGAAAACAACTTGAAGGTGATTAACGTCGCGTCGTTAAATAGGGATGGTAACAAGGTGTAACGCCAACTTAAAAAGTCGGTTAAAAATTGCCTCAGATCGGACTCTTCGAGAAAAATCTTCGCAACTTGCTGGCGATTGGTCAAGACGTAAAAAGTTTAATAACATAACAATTGACATCTGTTTATTTTGAGACCTCCCTAATCCCGAAAACAAAAGATTAATTTCAATATTTTAAAGCTTAAGTCTCTGTTTCGCATCTAGTATTTTCCATTTAAAAGACGTTTGAATTCAGGCAAGGCCTATACGTTAAGGCTGCCATTTTAGTAAGAATTGAAAAACAAATCTTCTTGCAACAAAAATATGGAATTCCACTATTTGGTATATGTTTTTGTCTGTCTAGACACTTTGCTGGCTTCATTGAAAGGTAAGCTCTTAAACGGAGTTACAGTCAAAAGGATGATAATCACGTTTATTTCCCACTTCCTTCGCATCGCTGTTATTTTCTTTCTTACTTTTGGGTTTTTGGAATATATCTTTACCTCCAGCTTCATTTCACCAGGCTTCTAGTTTTTTAAGTCAAGAACTTGATATTTTTACTCGTAACTTTTAGGTAACCACGATCCAAATATATGATTTTGTACGTTTATTTAAAATGCATATGACACAATTTTTCAGTATTTAAGAATTAATAGTCTAAAAGACCTTGTTTCAGAAGCTTTTTTATTAATAAATAAATGTTCAGTTGCCGCATATACTGATATCGTGTTAAGAATATTATGATCGGCGAAGCGATATAACCAGTCATTCAAATTCTAAACATTGTATCATGAAGAAAACAAAAATTGCTCTAATCACAAATGGGGGTCGAGAAAAGTTCTGGAAATCGCATTTTTTTTTCTCATTGTTATTTAAATCAACGTTGAGCATTACCGGTGGATCTACAAGGTCTATCTTAGCATATTTCGTTGTCTCACTTTTCTCTTCGATCCTATCATTGGTGATGAGATCAGAATTTGAAAAATCGTCAAATTCATTTGTAACTTAAATAATTCTCAATCATCCCGTTCTCTGTAAAAAGTCTGGAAATTACATATTTCAGTTTCATATGACCTTCTTGATAATTCATCATCCATTTATCATCGTCATGCTCCAACCACAGTTTTACTTATTTCAAAACATTTCGTTCTTAGTGATTCTTCTGTCGGTAACTCAGTTACTACGGTGCGATAAGAGCATATAGTGTCGCGGCTTTTAAATTATTTAACAAAACACTGATGATTAGGAAGGTAGCTGCAGCACGTAACGTGTTTTATCGCTTCCTTTCGCCTCTTTACTGCTTTTTAAATCCGGTTCAAGGTGTAAGATTTTCTTTTTTATAAATCGAAAATAAAATTTTATAGCTCTCTGAAAGAAATACCCGAGTATGTACACCAAAAGCTGTGAAGAAAAATAAACAATAATTGGCTGCTGTCACATGATTATCAAGACATGCTGTGCAGGAACTCTAATACTGAGCGTTTTAAAATTGCCTTTTCAAGTAGGAAATATGAAATATAACAATCCCTGTGGGTGTCAAACATCCTGTTTAAAGAAAGTGTTTTTGATATTGATTTAACTATGATACCTCAGAGATAAACGATGTGAATGTTCTAGAGCGAATTTTAAAGCAATATTGGGAGGCAAAACGTATTAGAATCACTATTCCACTCAATATCTCCATAAAAGCATAAAAGTAATGTAAACAGTATTGTCCAAATAACTTTCATGAAGAAACTGGACCTTTTTTCGGATTGCTTAAATGTTCTGTTATTTGTTCCTGTGTCTATAGTAAGGGAATACATATGAGCTCTACTTAAATAATAAACACTGTTTAAAATTTTTCTTTTGAAACATTAAAATAACATAAGGAAAATGAATCATTCTAGCGGGAATGAAGATCATCTTTAACCATGGAAGTTATTGGAATTGCATATCGAGTCGTTTTGGATGTTACATTTACAGGAGTCTGTAAAAGCATCATTTGCTATAGCTATAGCTGTAGCGGTTTTGTGTAATACATGGTTTAGTACTAGGTATTGGTCCAGTTCGCCATCGACAGACTGGATCCAATCTCATGATAATCTGCAAGGCGCAATTAGAAGTCAACTCAGAAAAATTGAAATTAAAAATAAAAAACAAATGGATGAGCATCTTCTCAACAAGCTGTTGCTAATAAACCTAGATCAATTGTTTAGGTGAAGCACTGGATTCATATGCAGCGAATTTTAACGGACAAAATCAAGGGCCTAAAGATATTCAAAGTCATCTATATATTTTTATAAGTAAACACTCATCCTGAATGTAACAACAGGAGCTAAAGGGAAAAGAAGACGTGAGTAGTGTAGAATGGCGGGTCCTGGGACAAAATCGTTAAATTATCGCACATCTTTGTTCATTTATCGACAAATCAGTTTACTCACGCTCAGAGACACTTTCAACTCATGAGTCGTGAGTTGAAAAAACTTTTGATGTAAAGGACAGAAGTGATAAATTATCGTGAATTTACGATAATTTAACGAAAAATGTCTCAGACTCGTGAGCGTGAGTGAACTGATTTGTCGATAAATTAACATAGATGAGCGATAAATTAACGAAAACTGTCCTTGACTCATGAGCACTCGTGAGCGTGAGTAAACTGATTTGTCGATAAATTAATAAAGATGTGCGATTTTGTCCCAGGACCCGCCATTCTACACTACTGACGTGGGTAATTCAAAATCAAATATGCTGCGGTGTTATGGTTGTACAAGTCAATGCTAAAGAAGAACCGCTCCACAGGGATCCGCATGCTTCCAATTAACTGGAGAAGTAAAACAAGTAAACCAGTGCAACCCCATATGCAAAAGTACTACTGTTACGAATTTCCTCTAGGTACAGATGGGACTAATGAAAATTCAGGGACACTGAATGTTTCCATCTCAGTCTCTGCACTGAATAAGAGAAAATAATATCATATAGCTGTTACGGACCGATCGAAACTGTTATAAGTGCAAATTTGCTGAGGACGACCAAGATAGCTTAACCGGGATGTTTGATGGTTTGTTCGAGCTTCAAAAGCTAAGTAACAACCTCGTTTCTACCAAAATTACCCAAGACCACCCGAAAAGCTCTTCTGTTATTGCACAGTTTTTCTGTATAACATTTCATCGTAACTTACAAGCTACATGAGAATATCTCCTTCAAACTTGTTAGAATAATTTTTATAATCAGAAATCTATGTAATTCATAGGTGCGGGCTGCTACAGTGAGAACGATTACATGTCTTATGCATGTTTAATACTTGATATTTCTGGACCTCTTTTTTTTTGCAAACTTGAGTGCCTGAGATTTCAGGATTTTGATATCTATCTCCACTCTTATTTCGAATTTAATGTTGTCGTTTCAGCGACAAATAGTGAGTAGCATCTTGGATTTCCACTTTACAAACTCAAATGCGTATCATCTTAATTCGGAAGTTACATAGTCAAAAACTGATCCTACTCGTTAATACTTAAACACAGTCACAACGAAGAGTTATGCATAAGAAAAAGGCCGCAATTTACCGAGGACTTTAAATAGTGAAAATTATATGAAGTTCCTTGAATCAGAGGATCTGCTGTTATGTTTTCTGCCCTCCTCATTTTCATCTCCTCGTCATCTTTTCCACCCCCGGTTAAAAGAAAGTGTTTCTTGTTGGCTATCAATTTATAGTTTATAGCATGGTAAACGAACCATGGCTTTTACTTATGAATATTCTCCAAATTACATCATTTCCCTTTCGGATCCGTCATCAGTTTCTTCGGTGAAATCAGAATGTCTTAATTGCACTTTCATCGAAGTAAAGTCAATTGTAAAGAACATTCCACAGGATTCTTTATTTCTGGTACGTCAAACGGATATTGGATTAAAGGAAGCAGCAGAGACTTGGCCGAATTTATTCGCATTAAGACCACGACGAACGTGATTGCCTTTTTCCTTGTTTTCTAATTTAAGTCAATTGGAAACCAGCAAATCCTGTCTTACCTCAGCGTGATTACCAGAGGCAAGTGTCAACTGGCACGCTGACTTCACTATAAGTCACGTACTGACGTTAGCGACATAATTACATTTAATGTAAAACACACCCACTTCAAAAACAGGAAAGGACAGTTTTGGCTCTCAGATCTAAATAAAAACTTTCAGATTAATCCGATTATATCAGAGTGTTTTGATTTTTAATCTAGGACCTAAAGTAGAAGAGCATTGACTAATTCCTTGGAAGATTCAAAAATTACCTTTGAATTTAAATATTTATGTTTATGAGCAAAACAGCGAAGTCGAAGTCAAAAAGAAGTCTCTCTCGTGTTGACTACAATATACGTCTTCATCGCTATGAAAATTGAGGTCTATACATTTAGCGCTATATCTCTACTCGCGTTTGTCACCGAGCTTTTATATTCTCAAGAAAAGATAACAGAAGGTAACATATCTATGTCGCCATTGAATGAAATTGTTACGTTGTAATATTTATCCCGGGTAAATTCTAAACCCACAGAAATTAAATGACACCGCGGTCAATATTTATCCTCTCGAAAAGAAGAGACATAGATGTCACCTTCAGTTCCTGGTTATGTATCCGTTCAAAGAAGAAAAAAAAAAACAAAAACAAAAACTAAACAACAAGTAGAACAAAAAAGAGGAGAAAGACAGAGGGGAAATCTTGAAGACTTTTTATTTTTGGCAACGCAAATCGTTGTTACGCTTGTTTGCACCAAAAACTAGTTTTCTCAGACGACGTCATTCATTTATATCCTGAAAATGTTTAATTTAAAACTAAAATGAAAGAGTTACTTG
This sequence comes from Stylophora pistillata, assembly GCF_964205215.1. NCBI lineage: Eukaryota > Metazoa > Cnidaria > Anthozoa > Scleractinia > Pocilloporidae > Stylophora > Stylophora pistillata. The sequence goes on from NC_142519.1 coordinate 19,486,360, forward strand.
AAAAAAAACTGCCGAGTCTTTCACATCGTAAAAAAAATTGAATTTTTTATTACTTGATTGCTATTTATTTCGATCGTCACCTGAAACAGCATTATCAATACGCCATAAATCTTTGAAAATATCAGAGATGATCTGAAAGATAGATGTTTACACAGCCGCAGTTATAGCCGTAGGGATATTTATATTCCTTTTTTTTCTCAAACGACCTCACGGGAAAATTAAAGAGAAACACATTCATAACCGTAGATGTAGCAAGAAATATTTCCTGTTAGTGAGCATTAATCAGTGTTGGAAAAATGTTTTAAAATAAAAGTTATCAACGTTTTGCCTTGGCCAAGACAGAATCCTTAAGTTGAAATGTAATTTCGGTGTAACATGCACTGAAGTAACTATGAGTACACAGAATGGGCATCTATCCTTCACAAGAGAGTCAGATATATACACGCTATAATTTTTAAAGGAAATCAGTGATTTATGAATTTATGAACTCTATATTTATGAATTACCTGATCCGATTAATCTTTGGAATGCGCTTTTCCTGTATTAGTATCAAATCAATCCTCTTTCATCATCTTTTGAAAATTTTTTTCAGACTGCATGATCAGTTTATCAATGTAATACTTGGCCTACCTTCAAATCGTTGTATTATTATCAATGTCGTTAACACAAATGCAAGCTATAGAGAAAATTCAACAACCTTGTTGCAGCCGCAAACTTTTGAGGTCGTAGAGATGAAACCATAAATTAAAACACGTCCCTTTTAAAATCTTCCAAAGCAAGGTCACACCAAAGATCATGTGGTCTTGTCGCTAATAAAATTAAACAATCTGCTGGTTCAAATTTTTGTGAGATTTTTTTTTCTACCTTTTTCTATGGGTTGTAAATAATTGATTTTCTCCATTTTAATTATTGCTATTTTCTATCTTTTTTTAAATTTATCTTTGTTCATTAAAGAGTAAACTACCACTCAATGTGTGTTGATAATACATTTCGTTCCTCAGCTCTAATAATTTAAGGCTGTTGAATTTCTTAATCTGAGTACGACAAAAGTATCTATTTGAATTTAAAAGATCGCAAATGCGTTGCTGTAGTTTTTTGTTTGTTTCTTTGTTTGATTGTCTCAAATATTAAAAAAAGGCATGGGATATCAAAGAATTTCACCATAGCATGAGGCTATCGCCCCTGCTATGAAAACACTCCTTGAAATTTAAAAAAAAAAAGTCCAAAACATTTTCGTCATGATTGATCGAACTAAAATCATATCTTATTACCTGAACTGACTTTGAGAAATACGTTTTCTTGAACCTAAGCTTTGCTTTATCAAACCACTAGCGCTCTCCCTGTTTATTAACAACGTAAGAAAAATTCTCAAACAGAGAGATGAGATTCATACAATACCCAAGCCTGAAAAGACTCACAGATTTAGGAACATAATCCCATAGCTACTTATTCTCACATTTCATTACATTGTAAGGTAAATAAAACAGACGACATTCACGGATATTCGACACTAAAATACTCAATATGGAGTAAATCTATTTTCAATGAATGAAGTATCTTTGTTTCATCAGGAGGGACAGTAACATTTCTTTTCCACAACTCGACAACTTTCTTCGTTCCAAATGATACATATCGCCTGCGTGTGCTCGCCGTCGGAGGAGGGGGAGGCGGGTGTGGTGGGATAAGGCGAGAAATAGGTAAGAGTGGTGATGTGGCAGTAAACATTGTTCATGTCAGCGGTCCAGCAGCCATTAATGTGTCTGTGGGACGAGGAGGATTAGGCGCTAAAGACCACAGTGTGGAATCAATATCTAATGGAGGATCTTCTCACTTTGGAAATTACCTTGCTGTCCCTGGAGGCCCTGGGTGTTCAAAGAGCAAATCTGAGTACAGTTTAAGTCAACTCAAAGGAATAAGACACCTACGGATGAGCAAAATAACCAAAGGTAATCTGTTCGCTATATCGATGATAAAATGTATGGCTTCGTAGAAAGGCCCCAATTATCTACCCGAGAAACACGTGCAATACTTGCACCTGCAATCCTCTGGGTGAAATCCAACTTCCAAAATAGGTCAGTTTAAAGTACGCGGCGATGCGTCTGGATTAAAAAAACAAAAATTAACCGATAATCATCTAGAAGATCTAGTGGCTGTTTACAAGTTTCCTCTCTGTTCGGCATGATCGGCATACCTATATGTACTTAACGCTTCGCACAAAATACCTCATGACGTTTTTTACATCTTAAGTTAAATTGAACAGTCCTCTACAGATCCAATATCTAGAATAATAAAAAAGAACAACATCAATAAACCAGCAACTTCCCACCTTGCCATCTAAAATGCAGTTGCAGGACTTTCGGTCAATCCAAGGTGAGGTATCATTCAAAATTATTTCAGGTGTGAATGGCGAGTCTAAGGGCTCTAGTCTAAAAGGTGGAGAGGGTGGAATTCTCATCAATGGTTCAGGACCTTCAGGGAAGCAGGGAGGAGGTGACAGTTCAGCATTTGGAGGAACTGGCTACGGGGCAGGAGGCGGAGGCGGAGGTGCAGTTTACTTACACAGCGGACCTTTAATTTACTCTGGAGGAATGGGTGCTGAAGGTGTTGTCTATATAGAAATGCAACATTCCGGTATGTTTAACAGTTTATGCGCTCAATCAGCTTTTTAAAATCATTTTACTTGAGACCGCTAACCTTTGGTTATCAGTAAGCGCATGATCATATGCAATACAAATTCCTTGTGAGACGAATATAACCATCGACCTAATAAAGGAGATTTCCAGACTTGTTGTCTTTCAAATAAAACCCTATATGATTGACTTTTACTCATTTTTTTTCAGCTACTTTTTATTTCTTTCATTTGTTTTATTTGTTTCCATCAGTTTACTTTTTGCTTAAAAAGTATTAAAAATTTTCATTTATTTTTGCAGTGTGTTCTGGCCCAGTTGACATAGTCTTTGCAGTGGAATCGCGTCATTCTGAGAGCGAGTTTGAGCAACAGTTAACTTTCATACAGAACATTATCAAGTCCTTTCAGATATCTCCTGATAATGTACGCGTTGCATTGATAGCATACGGGAATGAAGCCCATCTTAAATTTGGATTTCATGAGTTCAAGGAGTTAAGCAACCTTTTGAAGGAAGTTGCCAGCATCAAGAATGATTTAAAAGAGAGTGCAGTGGTACATTTCGCTAAACTGTACGAGACAGCACTGATAACCTTTCATGCCGAAAGTAGGACAAGTGTATTATCGTCTAAGGCTTTCATTGTGTTGACTTTTGCTGAAAACGTCACCCAAAACGATTCGATGCAGAACTTAGTGAGCAGCGCTTTGAGTAAAAGCATTTTGATGTCAGTGGTTGCAATGAGAAACAAGAGTAAAGAAGAAGACTTTCTGAGTCTGGTAGAGGACAAGCACAACGTATTTACTGGAGAAGCGACTCATATCACGAACAAGATTCCTTGGATTGTCGATCTCATTTGTCAAGGTAAACCTGTTTATAGCCAAGATGATGCACAACTTGATATATTTGTGAATGCTAGCCATAGTGTGATGTAACGTTGAAGAACAATATTTTTCTCTCTCGATCACTTGATAGCACCATCAGCAAGAAAATCTGACTTCAGCTCAAAAGCTGCCAGTCTTGTACTATCAACATCAGAAGTTGTAGCAAGTTCTAGTTTATCGAACAACGTTACAAGCCTGTACTGGCACACTCCGTCAGTTTATGGTATGTAAACGAACATTTTTGTCCCACTGCTAAAAAGAAAGCTAAAGTTAAATTTTTTGCAATCCACTGAGCTCCACAATCTACTTTTAGGCTCTAGCTATGATCTTTAAAGTTAACTTCATAGTTTTGATATTTCGCGCGTATGTTCCCACTTTGTATAAACCTACTAACATTCTAACACAAATGCTGCAATCTGATAAGCAACGTCACTCGCCCTTATAGACGGAGGTAAATAAGCTTGACAATACACAGCTGGGACGAAATAAGGTTACAACGTGGTCCTGTCTTGTTATTATGTCTTGAACGACTAGCAGTTTGTGACGTTAGTGTATCAAACACTGTTTCTCCTGTCTTCTGTTTGATTATTTGTTACGTTAGTATCTCGCGCACTATTTTCTCTCTGTTCCGTTTGATTGTTTGCTATGTTAGTGTCTCGCGCACTGTTTTCTCTGTGTTCTGTTTGATTGTTTGTTATGTTAGTATCTCGCGCACTTTTTCCCTGTGTTCTGTTTGATTGTTTGTTATCTCAGTATCTCGTGCACTGTTTTCTCTAAGTTCTGTGTGATTGTTTGTTACGTTAGTATCTCACGCAATGTTTTCTGCGTGTTCTGTTTGATTGTTCGTTGCGTAAGTATGTCGCGCACCGTTTCCTCTGAATTCTATTTGATTGTTTGTTACATTAGTATCTCGCGCACTGTTTACTCTGAGTTCTGTTTGATTGTTTGTTACGCTAATATCTCGCTTACTGTCTTCTCTAAGTTCTGTTTGATTGTTTGTTACGTTAGTATCTCACGCATTATTTTCTCTGAGTCCTGCTTGATTGTTTGTAACGTTAGCATCTCGCGCAATCTTTTCCCTATGTTCTCTTTAACTGTTCGTTGCGTTAATATCTCACGCATTATTTGCTCTTTGCTCTGTTTGATTGTTTTTTATGTTAGCATACCCGCCGCTGTTTTCCCTAGGTTCTGTTTGATTGTTTGTTATGTTAGTATCTCGCACACTGTTTTCTCTGTGTTCTGTTTGATTGTTTGTAATGTAAGTATCTCGCGCACCGTTTTCTCTGAATTCTATGTTTGTTACGTTAGTATCTCCTGCACTGCTTTTTTCTGAGTTCTGATTGATTTTTTGCTACGTAGGTATATCGCGCACCGTTTTCTCTGTATTCTCTTTGATTGTTTGTCACGTTAGTATCTCGCGCACTGTTTTCTCTGAATTCTGTTTGATTCGTTATTACGTTAGTATCTCGCGCACTATTTTCCCTATGTTCTCTTTAATTGTTTGTTATATTATTATCTCTGTTTGATTTTTTATGTTAATATCTCGCGCACTGTTTATTCTTTGTGCTGTTTGATTGTTTGTTACGTCAGTATCTCGCGTACTGTTTTCTCTAAGTTCTGTTTGATTGTTTGCTACCTTAGTATCTTGCGCACTGTTTTCTCTGTGTTCTGTTTGCTTGTTTGTCACGTTAGTATCCTGTGCACCGTTTTCCCGGATTCTATTTGACTGTTTGTTACGTTAGTATCTCACGCACTGTTTTCTCTGAATTCTGTCCGATTTATTGTTAACTTAGCATCTCGCGCACTATTTCCTCTGTGTTCTGTTTGATTGTTTGTTATGTTAGTATCTCGTGCACTATCTTTTCTGTGTTCTGTTTGATTCTTTGTTACGTTAGTATCTCGCGCACTGTTTTCTTTGACTTCAGTTTGATTGTTTGTACGTTAGTATCTCGAGCACCGTTTTCTTTGAATTCTATTTGATTGTTTGTAACGTTAGTATCTCACGCATTGTTTTTTTTTAGGTCAGTTTGATTGTTTTCCACGTTAGTATTGCGCTCACCGTTTCCTGAGTTCTGTTTGATACTTAGTGTCTCGCGCACTGTTTTCTCTGAGTTCAGCTTGATTGTTTGTTACGTTAGCATCTCGTGCACTGTTTTCTCTGAGTTTAGTTTGGTTGTTTGCTACAATGATATCTCCCCTACTGTTTCCTCTGAGTTCAATTTGATTGTTTGTTACGTTTGTAACTCGCGCGCTGACTTCTCCGTTTCCCTTTAATTGTTTGTTACGTTAATATCTCGCGCACTATTTGCTCTGTGCTTTGTTTGATTGTTTTTTGTTGGTATTCCCGGCACTGTTTTCTCTGAGTTCCCTTTGTTTGATTGTTACGTTAGTATCTTGTGCACTGTTTTCTCTGAGTTCTGTTTGATTGCTTGTTGCACTAGTATCTTGCGCACTGTTTTCCTTGTGTTTTGTTTGATTTTTCGTCGCGTCAGTATCTCGCGCACTGTTTTTTCTCTGAATTCTATTTGATTGTTTGTTACGTTAGTATCTCAGCCACTGTTTTTTCTGAATTCTGTTTGAATGTTTGTTACGTTGGTATCTTGCGCACTGTTTCTCTTGTCAGTCTGTTTGATTGTTTGCTACGTTAGTATCTCGCGCACCGTTTCCTCTGAATTTTATTTGATTGTTTGTTAGGTTTGTATCTTGCACACTGTTTTCTATGAGTTCAGTTTGATTGTTTGTTACGTTAGTATCTCGCGCACTATTTCCCCTGTGTTGTGTTTGATTATTTACCACGTTGGTGTCTTGCGCCTCGTTTTCTCTGTGTTCTTTCTTATTCTTGCCACGTTGGTATCTCACACACTTTTTCCCCTGTGCTCTGTTTGATTATTTGCCACTTTTGTATCTCGCGCACTGTTTTCTTTGTGTTCTTTAAGATTGTTTGTTATTTCAGTATCTCTCGCACTTTTTGTTCTGTGCTTTGTTTCATTGTTTTGTATGTTGGTATCTCACGCACATTTTGCTCTGTGCCCTGTTTGATTGTATGTTACGTTAGTATCTCGCGCACTGTTCTCTCTTAGTTCCATTTGATTGTTTGTAACGTTAGTATCTCGCGCAATGATTCCTTTAAGTTCTATTTGATTGTTTTTTAAGTTAGTATCTCGCGCACTGTTTTCTCTAAGCTCTGTTTCATTGTTTGTTACGTTAGTATCTCGTTAGAATCTTTTATATTGTCGGTGACGTTATGTTTGGTTGATTTTTATTGTTTTGTTAGGGCATGTCTCGCGCCCTGTTTGTTTTCAGTTAAAGTACCGATTCGCTCTCGTTTTCTTTGATTAATAGCATTATCATTCGCGGGATAAATATCTTGAGTTCATAATCTGGTTCTTTTTGATCACTGACTTTATGAAGTAATGCACGGAGAAATTTCAAGGGTTAGGTTTTACTTTGTTAAATTAATTAGGAAGCGAAATGAGATTTTAAAAACTTATTTATTACCATTTTTCTGTTCCAGCCGAGAATATCTCAACGGAAACTATCTACAGACACAGTTCAGCAGTGGCCACCATTACAGTGAGCGCAACTGTCCTTGTAAAGTCGTCAGTCCATAGTCGGATTAACAGTCGACGGACAGTGGAAGAACTTGAGAGAGGTATTCCAAATTGTGCCCATGCATTAGCAGAGCAAAGCTCGGCACTTTATCAAACTTTAATAAAAATTTCTTTGTTCATTGAGAGCTTCAGGTATGGATTTGTTTCTTCACAGATCTTGATGATGTTTTAAGTTTTAATGTTTCGTTGATCGACCCAGACGATATCGTTAACGTTAAGGTAAGTTTGTATCCGTGTTTCAGATATTTTTGAAAATCATGGTTTCTTTGCTTCCTTGCTGTTTCATCATGAGGAAGTAAAGACAATTAAGTCACCAGACACGCCTAAGATCGTGTGTGAAGTTCCAATTTTTTTTTTTTTTTGGAGTATCGCCCCCTTGAAGGGAGTCTTATGTGAAAAAACATGCGGTAGTACACTTAATATTCATATGCTGTCCCTATCGGAATATGCTGCCCATTCACTGTGCTCGTCACGCAGTCTAAGTTTTGACGCGAAATTTCTCTTGACTCGGAGAACTTGTACTTGTTTGAACCTCTTTTGCTCCCCAAGCGTTACAAATAGAGCTGCTATTTCCTCGAGCTCCTTGCTTGATGCTACACCTTTTGATCCAGTACTTGTAACTGATTCCGTGTCTTCTGTATGCTGCTGAATCGGTCCCTTGACATGCATTTGCTGAGTAACTCATGAAGTTCAGTTATACTCCCTTCGATCTCTTCGGGGTATAGGTGATCGATTTAAATATGCTCATTGTGGCTCAAGTCGAGTAAATACGATTATTATTATTATTATTATTATTATCATTATTATTATCATTATCATTGTTGTTATCATTATTTTTTCGCTTGCAGAGCTATATCAGCTTAGTTGGTGACCTCCTCGCTGAGAGTCACAGAATACCAAACGCCTCAGAGGCAAGTGTTACTTTTCGTACCTGTCTACCTTAGTCTGCCTGAGTGAGTTAAACAGTCGTAGTTATAGATGATAATGAGCTCCTACACGTTAGAGCAAAGAATAAAATTAGATCGTCAAGTAATGAATGTGTGAGTCCGTCAATGAACTCACTGAAGCTCCTTTCTCCTTTTTACATTATCCCAGGTGATATTTTGTCTTGCTAATTATAAAAAGGCAGATAGCTATTCACCCTTAATTATTTTTTACAAAGTAAGTTTAGTACCACTCAATATTCCTTGGCGTTCAGATTAAAAGAGTTAAAAAATTACACCATGGCCACATTAAGAGCATCTCACGGGTTTAATGAGTCCTTTTTCAGAATCAGTATCTTGTGATTGACATGATGTGCTAATAATTTTGTATTTTCTTAAAATTCGTCAGCGCGGAATAGAATTTATGTTAGTGAAAAAAGTCGAAACTATCGGCCTCACAGTAGCAGAACAACTGGTACCGACAAGTTCTGGTTACAAAACTAAGACACTTTCCTCTGGGAAAGTAGGTGAGTATTTTTTTTTTTTCACGGAAATATCTGAATAGAAAAAACTTGTTTTCGTGACCTTTTAACATCGGTAACAAAAGTACTTGGGACGAGGAGCAAGCAATGTTCAATGAAGACGTCATTTTATTCTAGAGGTTCTTTTTTGTTATGTAAACCCATTGCCCTGGTCAGGGTATGTGAGAGTAGGTGGACACCAATAAAATCAGGTAGAAGAAAAATGAGTACCCCAAGACTTACACTATATCAGTTGTAGGTAAAACAGCTAACCCTGCATCAATTTTTTCGCTAGACATTGAAGTGGCATCTGTCAATCTAACACAACTGGAACAGTTAAGTTTGCCGGACAACCCTAACAGGTCTTACGAAGTCAGTTCCTTGGAGCAGATTGGTAGAGTCGTGATTCCTCTAGAGGCTTTTGCTTCTAATACGTCAGGTATAATAATTAATGACTTTATGAATGGGAGCCTCCTACAGGAGCCTCTTCTAGTATGTATATTTTTTGAGAATTTAAAGCAATATAAAAGCAAAAAGCGATAATATAAAACTTAAGAGCAACCGCTTCTACTTTATGAAAGCAATAGTCGCCCCACCACCCACCTCACAGTGATCATTTACATTGAAAGAAATCTACCAGTATCACTCCCTTGGGGAGAATTTCTTTTCCTCCGGTAATACCGTTTGTTTAAATTTTGAAAAATCCCACCCACTCGCTTACTATGTGTAATTAGTTAATTGAAAATAGATCTAACTTGACATATTTTGCCGCAGTTCTTGGACAGGCTGTGTGGATGATGTTCGATCCATTGACGGCTATGGATGACTCTTCGTAAGTGCTTGTCAGGAGTAGCTTAATTAATAATTTCTTCCTTACGCTGGATCTCAGTTTTTGTTGGAACTTACTTTATTCTCATCACAAGTGAGAAGGCAACTCTGTCTAATGCTATTTTACCTTTAAAAGATATAGCCATTTACAATATCATCCATGGCATCATGAATTTTCAAAGTATATATAACTTGACAAGTAACAAAAAAAAAACGCTTTATCCTTTTTAGTGAAATCGTGGTGAGAAGTCGTATTATGAACATCGTTGTAAAACCACATCGCACTCAAGAGTTTGAGAGACCAGTGGAGATGACGTTTTGGCCATCTCAGGTAAAAAATTCTACTTCAAATGCGTTGAATATACTACATTCTGTTTCTAGTTCAAAGTTTGAACTCCCTAACGTTTTTCTGATTTCGCACATCGACCAATAGGACATTCAAAGCAACGTAGACTGTGTATTCTGGGATCAAGGTCAGAAGTAAGTTGCAAATCTATAATGAAAAATATATGTGTTGTCTCCTTTAATACCTGACTGACCCCCTTATCTCTGGCTTATTAATGGACTGGCTAGCCGATTTACTGACTATCTCACTTACCGACTGATTGACTGTGACTGATTGACCCCATGACTGATGACGCACTGATCACTGACTCGTTCAGCAATTCACTGGTTAACCGATTGACTGACGGGTTGGCTCTCTGATTGACTTACTTTATAGTTGGTTCACTGGCTTGCAGACTCACTTACCCACTCACTCAGACTCTCGACGAGTAAAAATATGCACCTAACTGTAATGTACTTCAGTGTGGGAGCATTTTTCCTTAAGGTGTATTGATAAGAGTTTAAATTCATTTTTAATTCTCATTTAGAAATAACCACGGTAATTGGTCGACAGAAGGTTGTCAAGTTACCCAAAGAAACTCTTTTACAGTCACGTGCCATTGTAATCACTTAACTAGTTTTGCAGTTCTTACAAGGGTCACTCCACATCAGGTAAAACGCAACTGAACATAACCTTTAGATGAAAACAAGGGGAACCATTTAAGATCAAGATTTCAGTCTCTGTGATCTAGTATACTGACTAAGCGCATCATAATTACCGTAGCATAAAGGATCTGAGGGTATTGTTATTGCTCACATCCAACGATGTTAGTCCATCAAAGATAACCTTTCCGCAATCCGTCAAGTTTCAAGGACAGCTTGCGGCATTGTCCATGTATACTCTTTGGTAGAGAGAGAGCCAAGAAAGAAAAGTTTCTTTTCCATTCAGTTTAATAAATAAGTTCTCTTACAGAGTAATTTCTTCCCATGTCGTCATTTGTTTTTCATATTTTTATTTGTTTTCTTTGTTCAGCCCAGCAAAGAACACGAGTTACCTCTTTCGATCATCACCTATGTAGGGTGTGGTCTGTCAGTACTTGGATGCCTCCTGACAATCCTTACCTATGCATTATTACCGTAAGTATGAAGTCCGACCATGGAAATAAAGTAAGTAGCATAGCTAGCATATTATAACTCTTCTGCTCTCTCAATTCTGCCTTAAAATCTCATTTGATTACTCCTTTTACATAGGGAAAAAACTAATAATTTATCGGGTAAATTATAGGAACCATTATAGGTTCCATTTCCCGCTTTCCCTTTTGGTTGATCGCTTTCTTATTTGTACATTTTACAGGAGTGTTCGATCGCAGAGAATTCTAATTCACATGAATTTGGTGACTGCTCTTGTTGTGGCCCAAGTGTTGTTTCTAGTTGCAGCGTTTGCAGTGAGCCCTCGGACATCAAGGGTAAGTTACTGACAGCGTAACAATTCCTGAAGGTAAAATAAGTACATGAGAACATTTTTCCATTCACCAATATCATCAACGTGGATGGACGCTCAACTAAACGATTTGATTTTCTGTGGTCGAGCGACAGAAATGGTACGTCAAACTTTTAAATTTTGGTTGAAACTATGGGAGTGGTAATCCTTTACAAATCCGAGAGTAAGCGTTAATTCTGATGTCATGTTTTACTGAACTCTTTCCTCGAGTTTCATTCTTGTCAATAAGTAGAGATTTTGACAAAACCATTTGTATGTTGCAGGTGGCCTGTTACGTCCTTGCAGTTAGCCTCCTTTTCTTCTTGTTATGTGTTTTCTCGTGGATGTTAGCAGAAGGCCTTCATATCTATTTCACGGTAGTCAGAGTCTTTGATTCTGGGAGAACAAGGAAGCTTTTTTATTTGCTTATAGGATGGGGTAAGAAACCTTTATTCGTTTTCTTACATTTCTATTTATTTTTCTTTATTCTTTTTTTTGTTGGAAAAAATGTTGGATAATAATATTTGGACTGTACTAAGCAAGGGACAATAGCATTTAACTTAGCACTTTTTGATATTTGCTGCCCACAAGTTTCCCCTTTTAGTGCTAACCGTTTGCTAATTTTTGCAAATGTAATGAACCTTCGTGGAGCAAAAGATGGTTGGGGAAGTAGGGAGTTTGAATACATCATTGCATGCATCAGAAACATTGAAATAGCTTGGCAAGTTTAAGCCAGTGCTTCGATATCAAAACTGCACTAAGTTATGAATGAATGTTTTCATTAATCACTTATACTTTCAATTATCTTCGAAAGGTTTCCCATTTATCGTAACTGTGGTTGTGGTTTCCGTTTTTCAAAGGGGACTCCTCTCCAACGATCTGTAAGTTTATTGTACTTGTTGATCAAGAACGCAACGAAGCTACGCAAATCTGTCAGGGTAAAGGAACATGATCAGCATCTCTAGAAGCAAACAAAAATTTAAAGCTAATTAGTTGAAAATCAAAAGGAAAAATTTATGTAAATTGATATGGCATAATCTTTATCTATATATGATAAAGAAGATAAATAACCATTTTCGGGGTTGCGCTTAACTAGGTTACTGATTTTGACACTTCTCTCATGTCCTGTTCGCAGATGCTGGCTTTCAATTGAGACTGGAGCCATTTGGAGTTTTGTTGGTCCAGTTATCTTCGTCATGCTGGTACTTTAACTAGAATCACCATGATTTTTCTAACATTAACTTTCGATTACCTTCAGTTTTATTTTAATTGGTTATGCCCTAACTGTTTTATTTACCCACTGCAAATCATACCATTTTTTTGTCGTCATTTCTGCAGTTTAATCTGGTCATTGTTACCATGGTGATGAGTGTTACATCTAGAATGTTAAATGAAGAGACGCCATCCAATGTCAGGTAAATGATAAAATCCAACATAGGTTTGGTCTTTGCCTGTCTCCCGGTCGGTGGCAGTCTGCTTGCCTTCTTGGCAGTCTGCTTGCCTTCTTGGCAGTCTGTCAGTGAGTGTCTATCTTTCTGTCAGTCTGCCTGTATCTGTCTGTGTCTGTTTGCATTTGTTAATATATAGTCTAAACCTTGAAAATAAGTTGATGTGCCTATCTGTCTGTCTATATTTCTGTCTGTTTGCCTATCTGTCTTTCTAAATGCCTTTTAGCATATAAAGTTACCTCTTTGTTTCTCAGTCTTCTGTCTCTCTCTCTCCGTCTTCCAATCATTTATTTTTCCCTTTCGACTGAGTTGCTCGCCGAAGAGAACTACTACCTTTTTACTCACGCAGAGGATTGTCCAGTGAAATTATCAATTACAGATACAGTCCTTTGTTTAATCAACTTTTCCTATTTTTTTCTTTGAAGGTCTTTGACTAAAGCTTTCATTACCCTTCTTCCTATTCTGGGCCTGACATGGGTGTTTGGTCTTCTCGCTGTCAACAATGACTCCGTACTATTTGAATACATTTTTGCAATACTCAATTCCTTGCAGGTAAGATGTTTTTAGGCGTACACCATATACATACGTCTCTCTGATAAAACAACATCAGTGTCAACTGTTGCACTCAGTCAAACTGATATAAATCGCAGCAATAAAGGTCTGCCATTAGATAACAAGACGAAGCGGCAGTGTCTCTGAAACTCGCGGCTACTTCAGCTTTTATCGATCTCCTATCTGGCCTATTCTCCCTATTTCGATCACATTATTTTCATCGGCTTTATCCATTAATCCATTCATCTATTAACCATCTCTTAACCATTCCGTCCATCTATCCATGATTTTAATGAAACACTTCACGCGTTAGGTACCGACAAAGAAAGTTTATGTTTATTTTTTTTTTTCGACTTTATTTGATTTCAGTAGTTCACGGCTTTTGTCTCTGCAATTTTTAACAAAGTTACCGGGGTTGAAAAAATTTATCTATCGATCTGTCTATTCATTCATCCATTTTCCTGTTTAAATGATTCGTTTATCTATAAATCAATTGTTTTTCACCAGGGTTTCCTTATTTTTCTCCTCTACTGCTTGAAAAATTCAGAGGTGAGTCAGACATGAGTTTTTCGGGTACAAAAGGATCAGTGACTTCAACTGACACCGACACTGAAAGTCGAAAAAACTCAGTAATCAGTAAATCATTTACTTTTATCTACGTAACATTATCTTATGTCCAACTTTAGGTTCGGAGAGAATTTAAAAGGAAACTACACAATCTCCGTGCACAAAGGCATCCCTCTCACTCTTCAAATCCGAACACTCCAAGATGTACGCCGGCAGAAATTGAAGCGCCAGGGCCTTGCACACAGCAAGAGAACACAACACGAGATAAGGGCTTCGAAACAAGGCTATAACCATGTTTTAACTCTGTCTTACGCACTGTCCGATAACTGAAGTATTTGAACATTTCCTCTCGACTGTCTGGCTAAAACCTTTTGTCCTTTCTTTGAAATTTAGGATTTGCAAAGTGTTTCGTATCTGCTACTGCTTTAATTTCATGTCGAAGATCATGGTTTTGAACTGCCGAATGGACGCAATTACCCTTGTTTGGCTTGAAATTTTTTTATAGCTTTGAAAAGAGAACAAGGTACAGACTTAGGGACTTAAAGGTTATCCTCGTTTAAACTCATGAAGAATCCGTCCTGGATTTCTTTGATTTACTGAACATAACGGTAAGACTGATAAAACGAGGAAGGTACTGGACTAATGAAATTTTACGGAACGCAGCAAGATGAAATTCTCTTAGGAGTTGACAGCAAGTATTATAAAAATGATTATTGTAAGAGCACCAGATAACGAAGGGAAATTTTTGAACTTGGAGCAAGAAGGAAGCCAGATGAGCATGGAATAAAAAAAAGGAAAAACAATATTGACGAAAGTTAAAAATTCCTACGTGAAATTTGTGCTGAGGCTGAAGAACTTCAATCGGCGAAAACCTCGTCAGCATAGATGCGTTGCAGAAGACAGCTGAGATAAAATCGGAACCGTCTTTCTGATGATACAGCAAGGGCAGGGCAGGTAATCAGCTCCTTCAAGAGGCTCCTGTGATGAGCAGTGATAGAAATTGCATACGTATTTAAAAGGATGTGAGGCGAATTCACAGCTAATCTTTCCATGTTACAGGTCAAGATCATGGCTCATTTAAGGTACTTAAGAGGAATATGTCAGTTGGCGACAAAATCTAAAAGTTCACATGACGTAAAAGTAGTTCAACAGGCACTTCAAAACTCCAACATAAGTTTATGAACCTGGCTTCGACATTCACTGAATAACGCCTGGACACCAGGAATGCAGACTTCTCATACAAATGAGAGCCTTGTCAGGGTAAAATGGGTAAAATGACGACAAAGAACACACGGTCTCCACGTGCCCCACCCATTTAGACCTTTCACATATTGTTTCCGACCTCAAAACTGCAGGCATTTGTCTCTTACAGCAGTTAAAGAACGGATGGCGACAAACTTCCTTGTCCTTGATACCTCATATAGAAATTCTGTTGAAATAGCTAGACAACTGAACAACTCTCGTAGGGACAATTTTATTTTTGAGTCCTCTGACTAATTGCAGAAGTTGTTGAATTTTCCTTTGTTGGCCCTCTGTACATCAATTTTTCTATCGTTTATCTTGATGATTTTTTCAGAATAATTATAGCAGCAATCTCATCCATCCAGTTACTTCCATCCAACTTCAAGAGACAACGAAGACATCAGACCTTGATCACTAATAAAGCCCTAACTGTACACTGCCCATTGCGAAAATTGTTCTTTTTTTGGAGCCCACTTATAATGGTGACGTTTCAGCCGGATGGAAGTCACTCCAGTAGTTACTACACTGTGATCATCTAATCTGATCACAAAAGCAAGTAAATGGCGGATAATACAGACAACTTGGATGGATCGGTCACCAGTCGACCAATAAAGTCTCGTTGTCCAGTTAGTCGGTGGATACCTCGACTGTGACATCCAGATGGTCGGTGGACACATCGAACGCGAAATCGACTAACTATGGGTCGTGTGTCAGTCAACCATCGGCCGATTAAGTTTCTTTATCGTTCGGCTATCAGCCAGCTATTAGCTCGTTTATGGGTCGACTATTGGTCTATTTATTGTATGCCGACTATCGACTGACCATTAGTCGTTAACTTGACCAAAAGACTAAAAATAGAAGACATAATCCAAAATCGCTTGAACTGTCTGCTAGAAATTTATCTGTTTCTCCAGCACAAAAAGTACCTTTTATCGGTTCAATCTCAAACGTATGATAGAGTTGTAATTCAGCCCAGGTGGCTTCACAACCAAGTCGTCTTCCATGAATACAGTGCACACATATAACACTTCACAAGGGTTACGGTCAATCTAAAATGATCCCTATACCATGCATTAAGGTTTGGCATTAGCTGCTGGATGTCGTGCTTTTTCTTTCCTTCCACCACTTTAGTGAATGAGAATTCTTACCTTTCTTTTGCTCGAGTTCTTTCAAGCCCTATTCATTGGTTAACCACGCCATATCAATACTTTCAACAGGGCACAAAAACAGAAAAAAAAAATACAACATGAAGATGAACCATGGGTGTCTAGAACGCTGCTAACAGAAAGACCCATTTACTTTCTTTTTTTAATTTATATATTTTAATTTTTTTTTAATCGCTTCCATATGTTTGTCTGCTGCCAAAAGATGTCCGCGAGATCAACGGAAACAACTGATTATTTCGTGGGTGTTTTGGCGACACGACGCCGGCGCGGCACTGCTGATCAATGTGTCCCTTTATTTAGCAAACGGTCAAGGTCAATTCTACTGCACAAGTTTTGAAACGCTATATCTTACAGAGTTAAATATAGTGCACTGAAGCAAGGTTTCACCAACTTTCATTCAAGAAATGCAAACCTCAGAAATCATCGCATTATGCAGACAATTGGATTTCCGTTTTTAGCCCACGCGGTCATCCGAATTCAATAATCGCGTCATGTTTGCCCCAGATGCTGCAATATAATTCACTGTACTGCGACAGTCTTTTACTTGTATTTCAACGAAGTATTGAATTTCTGCCATATTGTCGACGCTTTGGGTAAAATAATGCCAAAGACGAGAAGTATAGATCGCGTGGGTTTTCAGCAAAACGATTAAACTTTGATCTGACACAGTTGAGATAAACCTCAAAATTAAATTCCAGTACAGTTATGTAAACAAAGATTATCCCAACTTGACTTTGGAGCTTTAGTAGAAGAGGGAAACAAAAAAATTGCTTCTGCCCACTTCTAAGTTTTAACATTTATTGTTTTGCTCCACTTCTTATCGCCTGCAGAGTTGGGCCAGAATGTCGGAAATGCCGAAATAATTATTGTACTTTGTTCTTATTTCGACCACCAGATACAAATCATTATCACGTCGTCTTATTCCAGAAAAGTCTTTCATGAAAAAGCTCTCCTCTTATAACACTTCTGAATCGTTGAATGTGACATCTTGACATGTTTTGGTCATGAAATCTAAACGCGGTTATCTTGACACATACCAAACATATAAATAGATCACGAAAAATGTAAATACAAAGATTTGCGCTCGTTGTTTGAGTTTAGCAATCTTGATCTTGGTCTGTTTGTGTTAATCTTCCATGGTAAGGCTATTTACATTAATTTTCAAACACAAGCAATATTGGGTATTATATTGGCTTTCTTAGTTGAACAGACCGTGGAATTTTGGTTTAAATAAAAGAGTTAAGTGATCGCCACTGGACAAAGATCAGTCGGGGGTACACATGCTATGTCGGATAAATAAAGTCGGTGCGAAACTCTGAAGAAAGGAAGGAAACCACTGAATCAAAATAGATCTAAATTTAGGTAGAGAGGCAAATTTAGTTACATGAGTAGTGAATGCGAAGTTTAAGAGACTTAAACTGATATTACCATGTCTGTCAGGCTAGGGCTTAACTTTCGAGGCGTGATCAATTTGTCATAAAATCGCGCGCTCTCTTTTTCGCTTTTCCAGTTTGAGCAAAAAAAAGATCACATAACTTTTTATGTTGCCTCAAGTGGTTAAGTAGGATGTGTATGCTTTCTAATTAAGAGTATCAAGCCTGTTATCAAAAAAATTTATTTTCGACCGCATGTTCTTTAAGACTTAAATGAGCTTAGGGTGTGCTTTTGTGACGTCACACAGTTTTAAGCGAAAGTTACAAAGGGGTCAGAACTGAGGTCGGTACTAAACAAGTGCTTCAAAGGAAGTCATTTAAAATATGCATACCTCCACGTGTAATACCAGCCGATTTGATTACTATGACAGCGTTTTGCTCGAGTGATTCTTACTTCGATGGTTTGACTGTTTGTTGTAGCTCTGTTACCGAGTGTGCTTTTAATCAGGCACTCTGGACTCAGACATGACCAAGGAGAGAAAGACGTCTTCACCAGTTGAACAAGGATCGAATTTACACATGGCTATCAAATTGTTGAAAGCAGAAAATGCGAACCTCGAGAAGATAATTATTTTGCTGAAGACCGAAAATCAAAATATGCAGCGTAAGATGAAGGAACTCGAGTATCAGAACGACAGGTTTAAAATCACGCAAAATCAGCTAAAAGCAGAGTTGAAGAGGGAAAAGGAAATGGTGAGGTACTTGCACAATCTGAACAAGAAATACGAGCGAACGCTTCAGAAGAAAGAAGCAGAGAGCAGACAGCTGCGCAAAGAGGCCAAAGAAGCTGAGATGAGGAGTCTCAAACGAGAAACCAAAGACGTAAACAATAATGCAAAGGAAACCGGCAAAGACACGGAAATTCGACGACCGCAACCACCTAAACGGTCGGACTCGTTCAAACGAAACAAGGATCTTGCGGCTATAAAAGCGGATCAAGGAATCAATACCATGAGCAACCAAACTGCTTCTTTAAAACCAAAACAACCGGCTCAAATCGCGCCCACAATCAAACAGTCGAACTCAAGCGACGACATAACTTGCGAATGGGAAGACGTTACGGACGTTTTGGGTTTCTTAAATGAGAAAGTCAATCAGTTCGAGCGGTTACTTCTGGAGACTGGAGGCTCGAGCAAGTCAGGATCTGGCTCAGGATATTCTTCGTCCGACTCAATGACATCCACCAAGTGAAGTGTGCCTTTCACCCGGCTCTAACTTGCATGCAACTTGTCTTCTATGCTTCAGCCCACGTAGATATCACTATTTATCCATGTAAAACTTCACGAACTGGAAGAACAGACCTTCCCAAGTCTCGCTAAGTGTGTTTTATTTTAATAAGTAAAGCAAGTAGCTGTGACCTTTTTCAAAACATACACCAATTGTCTTTTAAAAGTGTACTTCAGTATGTGACATTTTACTTCAGCTGTCAAAGGAGCTTATTAACTCGCCTGAGGTAAAATATTTACTAATAACAGCGGACTAAATACCTCGGACACAAGAACGCGAAGGTCAAGAAGGCTATTTTTAATGCTCCAATGAGTAAAGGACGTTTGTATCTGTTCAGGAGCATGACCCCATATTTGGTACAGTTAAAAAAATGTACTGCGCTATCTTCAGGAATTATGCAAATACTTGAAGCAGGTTACGGCTAGGTGTTTAGTTTCTTTGTAAATATGGAGTGATTACGAACTCAAGGCGTGACAGAAAAATGTGCGTGACGCAAAACAAACCAATGGGATCTCTTACATGTAGGGCTTGGATCATGATTGGAATGTCTAAACTGGCTCGGTGTACAAATTATTTTTCAATATTACATGTTCATGACGATAAGCTTCTCAAGAGATCTTAAATGTAGATTAAACGTTTGCAAAATAATTTTTATGTTTTTTTTTTTCACCATTACAGTACAGAGAGTATACCATCCCTGTAAAAAAAAGCCTCGCCTCTCATTGCTTCGCTACAAGTGAAATTCAGATGTTCAGAAAAAAAACAAGAAAATCGTTTGACTACGGTTATTGACAGGTTGAGTTATAGCGATTTAGTTTGGGTATGATTTTTTCGCTTACTTTTCTGAACGATTTTTATCCCGAGTTTTTGGTGTAAGTTTGCGGCTTTTGATCCCACGAAAGAATCATTTTCCAACCCCTAATCTATTTCCAAAGTTTTTTTTTCTCTATTTTTTTTTTTTTTTTGTCAGGCAGTGTATCTTGAATCTTTCTTTTAGTTGCTTGTTCAAGATTAAGGGACGATCGCGCGACAGGAAACGAAATGTTTTATAATAATAACCTTATTTTTCACAAAAGGTCGAACGTATGCTTCACAGCGATAAGTTACGGATTTTGAATTGCATGAGTTTTCCACACAGAGTTCTACAGTTTCCCTTGCCTTGTATTGAAACGTTTGAACAAAGCCTTAATGTTAGGCTTTCCTGAGGTAAAAGTGTATTTATTGTGAAAGATGTTCAACGCTGCTCCCCATTTGACTCGAAGCGTACTTTTCCCATGGCTCATTTCCGAGGGTTACCCTGTCGTTTTCCAAAATAAATAGATATCTTTATTTATCCTGATATACCAATCAGGTGAAACCAGGAGAAGAGCTGGTGTAAAAAGGTGATCAGCAATACAATTATAAAATATATGATACCAAAAAAAAATATTTAAAGCTAAATAATGGATTAAAATAATGGTATGTATATGTATATGTATATATATATATATATATATATATATATATATATATATATATATATATCATTACATACATAATATAATTGTGTAGGATGAGCGGGGAAAAATGTAATTTCCCCGCTCATCCTACAAAATTCTGTCATATCTAGGGGGAAATTTACTGTCAATCGGTGATCAACTTGAGCGCAGTGACGCGATCCTTCCTGCAGAAAAGAGTGATTCTCCTCAGAGCTTCCCATTTAAAAAAGTTCCTTCCATTTCTGTCGAATGGCGGGGTTGGTTCAGTGGCCTGGCGGTAAGGCATCTTACCGGTAATCAGGAGACCTGGGTTCGAACACATTTTTCACTCATCTCTTTTGTTGTTTCGATTTCTGTTCCCATTACAAACTACTACATATGTATGTGTGTGTGTATTCAGTTAAAAGAATACAAAGACTATGCTTTCATCCCTACAAACAGTATAGGGATGAAAGCGAAGTATATTTGTATTATCTAACTGAACATATATTGCGCTCTACTTTTATGTATCGAGCACTGTAATGCGGAAAAATCAAAACGCAGACTTCCTATATATATATATATATATATATATCTGTGTGTGTGTGTGTGTGTGTGTGTGTGTGTGTGTGTGTGTGTGTGTGTGTGTGTGTGTGTGTGTATTAATGAGAAGTAAAATTATGCTCTTTCGGGTCTAATTCTAAAAAGATGCTTAAAAATCTTATTTTAAATCTAAAGAAGGAGCTGAATTTTCTTAAGTCTTTTGGGAGATCATTGCAGTCTTTCACAGAAGTATAATGAAACGAAGACTTTCCGATTGCTGAAATAATTCTTTAACTGATCTGGATACTAATGTTATAAACAATTTTAAAAACTAGTCGCAGCTTCAAGAAACGACGTAGACTTAAAAGACCTCACTTACCGCGCATGTCCTGAGTATAAGATTTACGATGAACAGATTTCCCAAAGAAAGAATAGCTTCCTTATCATGCAATGATGATCAGATCGCGTACATGTGAAAAATCAATAAAATCTCTTTGCCAGTTATACTTAATGCTTAAACGAAGAAGAAAAACAAGATACAGCAAAGAGTAACGAAAATTATTTATACGCCTAATCATAGTTAGTAGAGGGGACCACTAACTATGGCCTAATCGAAATAGGTCAACTGATGAAAAATGGTCAAAGAATAGAAATGCTGACAAGGCCAATATAAATTTAACGCTAATTACACTACAATAGTATTAACAAAAGAATTGAATCCCGTGACAGTATCGAATTCCAGACACGCAATCATAGTTTTTGCCATCTCATGATACGGCTAATCATAACAAACTATCCGGCTCGTCGTTATCTCACATGTCGTGCGTCCTCTGAAATTGACCAGTTTAGCCGATTATCTACGAATGGATCAAAATCACATGGAGTGTCTTAGAATTGAAAACAAAAAGCTTCGTGGTAAGCACAATGAACTAGAGTCGGATCTTATTGAGGAGAAAGAAATGGTGAAATATTTGCATGGTGTGATTAAGAATTACCAACAGCTGTTAAAGTCACCAGAAACGACACGACATCTTAAAACTGCTTCTCAAAAGAGCGTGCGTCGATCTTCAAGTGCCCGTCGAGTAACTAGTGAGAAAGATGTAGAAGAGTCTTTCCTGAAGAATTTGATCGAAATGGGTAGTCTTCATTCGGGAAAGGAGGTAAAACCAAAGGAACAAGGGTTCGTGCCAAATGATAATTCACAATCTATGGTGCTAGACACTTCCGACTGTGAAGATACAGACAGAATCAATGACAATAGCCATGTAACTGATGAAACCTTGTTTGCTATTGATCAGCAACGCAAGAAATCAGAATCTATTGCTCCTACAGACTCGCTTTCCTCGAATTTTTTGGGTCAAAAGGCCCGTAAACCAAGAGGAAATACCATCTCGGACTTTAGAACACTTCCCCTTGGCAACCCGAGCGCGAAGTGTTTAAAGAGAGAGCATATTATTCAAGAAATGACCCAGATGTTGGACTCCATGATGCAGAAAACAACTTTACTCGAGAAAGGTTTAAAACAGAAGGACAAACATTTAACAAAAATGGAACGGAGGTTCGAATACTTGGAAAGCATAGCACTTGGAGAAGAATCTGAATGTCTGTAACGAGCTTTTGCGTGACTCACTACATGTGCTGAGGAAATGAGGCACATGAACGCCCCCGCGTTCAAGAAAGTACAGCCAATAAGGATATAATTTACTTAGCCGCCTACCGTGGCCATGTGCACGATTAACTGATCCGCAGTTTACATAAAACCTTTTCATATGAGGTAATCAAACAGTCTAGCCTGGTTTCTAGTATCTTTCCTTTCCACCCTTTTCTTGGCAAAGAAGTTACGTGTTCATTTGAGACGAGGGGAAAGTCTACCGAGATCTCATATTTGCGATCAAAGTCCTTGTAACGTATCTGTAAAGGTTTCAAGCGAAACTGAGCTGAACTCAGTTTACCAAGAGTAAACTTGAAAGGTGGCGTCACGTTCATCGCAATTACTGAGTTGAAATTTCCCACGTAAGAAGTAGTTGGGCTGAAATCTCAGTTCACCCAGGAAATGAAACGGTTCCAAATGAACAGCAGATATTTGTCTCGCCAACCAGGCCGAAACCTCCTTTGGGTTCTTATAGTGAAGACTCAGAAAGGAGAGAGGATAGCAATCGAGAAGGCTCCGTTTTCTTGAACCTGACAGAATGAGACAGAGGTACAAAAAAATATTTGAATGCCGTGATTGCTAGAAACTTCGAGACAAAGAACTATTACGAAGGAGATTAGGCAAAGCTGCAATGCTTACATGCGTAAATGAACACATTGAAATAGTCGTGTACTTGATATGATTGAAATTTATTTTTAATGATTTCTTACTTTTACATTAAGAGTTATAACTGCGATTCAATAAGCGAGAAAAAAAACAGTGGATGTATGGCAAGAATAAACTGGAATCAAAGGAAGAGTAGAAAATCACATGCGTAAATAAATCAAATCATCAGAAACCTTTGTCATGCATAACCTCTTTACAATCTCTCCTAATTTTCCTGTTGTGAGTTAACTGCCAGCGATTTCTACGCTTAAGATCTTAGTGACATTTCAAAATGTTAGAATCTTACATGAAAAAAAAGTGACCCAAGTTGCTTGGCCTATGTCGGCTACATATTCTCGCGTGACAGCGGACTTAAGAACAGCGTTCACTGAGCTTTCGCCGTGTTTCTCGCGTGACTGACCTTGCCGCCTGCGATGCCCACAGTACGGAATACAATTAATGGGAGGTTGACGCATGACGGACCGTAAGGCACACTAGTTGAGTATAGTAACACTTAAAACCTCCACCCACACCCCACCAGAAGAGTGTCCAAACAGCACCAAATGACTTCCAAACACATTTTTTGGGACAGTTACAGCTGACTCCCATTGCCCCTCTAAGTGTTTGTCTGCAAGATCTCAAAGAAACATTGACAATTAACGACACTGGAAAGGGGAAAGGGGTGAAACATAGACGTTGTCTTGTAAAGTGTTCCCAGCTGATTACATGGGAGTGTATGTAATATAGCGGAGAGGTTACCGGATCGGAAAGTACTCTTGTCAGAGCGCACCGCGTAGCTAAAAGAGCATCTCGTGATCATAGGCTTCTCGCACAGTCTGCAAGAATCAAACTGGCCCGCTATACTTGCTGATAGGACATCTACGAGGGGCTGGCAGCTCGCAGAGGCAATGAGACTGTTCTCTAAGCTACCCTCAGATGAAAATAAAACAATAATTCGAGTTCTAGATGTAGCTCGTGATTATGATAATAGCTGTAATCGCCTCGCGAAGGAGAAAACCTCAGCAAAATGAGGTTACCTCTACCGAATTCGACGGTCCAGGAGTGTAGACACTTGCTCCCTCCATATCAAATAGGATCGTGACAGAAATAATCGACATACGTTATAACATAAAGAGCGTACAGCGCACTCTCTGATTGGTCAATTCAGAGTCTACTATTTGCCCATGGATGTACGCTGCTGACGTGAGCAAATGTTTTCAAGTAAGCAAATGTGTCGCAAGAATTTTTTTTTGTTGTTGTTATTAAAAAAAAAAAATTGGTCAACACCGCAGCGTACACTATTGAGTTATGGATGCACTTGGGAGGTTTGCTAAGCACTCCAGAAGCTATAGTCGCTCTCGGCTATCGCCTTGAGCGACTCTTACGCTTCTTTCGTGCTTAGCAACCTCACGCGTGTATCCATAACTCAGTAGTGCATGCTGTGGTGTTAACCATTTGTTAATGAATAAATCCATTCAAGGAGGTAACGTGTCTAACCTCTTCCTAACGCTTAACTGAAGAGCTGATTGAAATGAATCACGGTGACAGGTAATCCGTAATCTTCGTCTTCCTACATCCTCTTTCAATCTTTATTTACCCGTTTGATATCGATATATTTTTATTGAATAATACTCTGAGGTTTTTTCACAGCTGGTCGTTCTATTGAATACCTCTAAATTGCCTCATCAGAAGTTCTTCCTTCCTTTCAAAAAAAGGAAAAAAACAAAACAAAAAAATGAGATAACGGAAATCAAGTTATGGGGGCTTCCCGGGTGGTTGGGATAAGCTGTATAGTGCGTGCCAAGAGTATCCTCTCTCTTGATCAATGCGCAATTGAAGTATGAAATTTCATTTCTAGAAACTTCTTTTTACGTTTCTCGCTAAACGCGTGTAGCCGCGCAACTTTTCGTGTTACGTGAGGGATTTGTTTCTTCGGACGAAAAACACTGGAAACTAGTTTTAACTGTAAATCTAACATGGCGGCATCAAGAGAAGAATGCATGATGTATAATCTGCCAGCTTTTAGGCACAAGCGGGAACAGAACGAGATTGTTAACATCACACACCTTTAATTTCATGTTGGATCTTGCTTAATATGTTTAGATGGAAAAAACGACGTCCCAGTGGTATAAAAGTTCTGAGATGGAGACCTCGAGCTCGTACAACCTTCAGATCAACGTACTGCCAGAGGTGAGGAATAAACTCTTCAAAAACTGCTCGACGAGCATGTTTTTTCAATATATGGAAATATTCCCGTATAACCCCATACCATCTAAAGCAAACTCTTGGTCCTAAAGGTAATCTGTTGTTTTTCTATTATCTGTTCTACCAAGTACTGTATACATGTACAATTACGCTAACGGAAATCTTACCCAATGTATTTCTGCTTCATGTCTGGGGTGGAGCTAGGATTTGTAAATAGGGGATTCGAACAAGAACAGAAGCTGTTTGGCATAGGGAGGGGTTGGAAGGGAGGGGAGGATCTTATCCAGGAAAGATCTTGGGAAATGGGATTTTCAACACTCAGGGCCAAGGACTAATGCTCGCGAAACACAAGTTTCAAAATTCTCTAAAATGGCCAATTTATGTGATCAACTCAGTTGATAAAACCAATTTTTTTTGTCATACTCCTCCACTGACGCAGCAATAACAGAAATAATACTTGTATTCACCTGGAAAGACTTGACACTTCTGGTTCAAATTCCCCACCCCAGCCAGGCCCTGGCAAAGTTCAAATTCTTCACCTCAGCCAGGCAAAGTTCAAACTCACTGGCACTGATAACTGTCAGATGCCTTTGGGTGGCGGGTGAGAGGGGCACATTGAAGCTACCAATTGATCAACTCATAATGATAAAGGTGATTTAAAAGGCTTCCAAGCAAACTATGAAACATTTTTTTACAAGTTTCGGTCAGAATCTGACACTAGTCAATTAAAGAGCTCACAAAATTATGGAAAAAAAACACATATATGTTTTGCAAGAACAACAATTCAGGTTTGGCAAACAAACTCGAGTTAAATTACTATCACCATGATTTTTTCTTTAGAAAAAACAGTCACTGATCTTACAGAAAGTATTTTTCACCTCCATCCATGATTAACCTAGGAAGGTTTATCTCTTTTAAGCTTTAAATGGCAGGGAAAGTCACTGAAAGTCAATTTGAATGTATGTGGGAGTCATTTGTTTGCTGTTATTTGCCTATTAGTGTAAATCTCGTCCTTCCTCCACCAAAATCTGAATTCAAATGAGGCAATATATGTAGACACAAGAGGTTTGATGCTGCATTTAACTTAATGAATTCCTCTTATTTTCTTTTGTGTCATTAACAAGAAAAATGTCCTAGTTCAGTGGACTTAAATTGAAAGAATTACTGATCATATTGGTAGTTTTTTTGTGGAACTCAAAACTTACCTCAAGCTTTTGTAATGGATGAATTGCTTTGAAGAATTCTCATATCTAATGATTGAAAGTTACATTTATTGATTCAGTTACAATTATTGACCTACAAACTGTTTTTAGGCTGTATGCCACCACTACACCTTTTTAAGGCATGCTTTGGCATGACTCATGCCATCATCAGTTTATGTGTTGTAAATATTTACTTTCAGTGTTTTTACGTGAAACATTTCAAAGTTTTGGCTCTTTCTATAACTTTTTGAAAGGCCTTCAGAAAATGTATCTAGGTTGATGGTAATTAACAGCCGTTTCACACCCAGCTTTGTTGTGACAAGCTACCAGTCATGATACCTTGAGAAGACAAGCCAAGGCATTTACATTTGTTACATTTGTTTACAACAGGTTAATTAAAATTTTGTGTTACAAATTCGGCATAGAGTTTCCAAATGCTAGCTTGCAGGGTGAAATTCAGCTTACTAATTTCAAACTACTCATATTGCCTTTTAATGGATATTTAACAAATCATTGCTGAATGTAAAGAAAACAACTTGTGTCACTTTCAAACCTTGGCAGAAGAAATGTAACTATAAGTTTTCTATCTCTCTTGGTGGCCAACTTAACACAAACCAATGCTACTAAATTTCTTGGGTATTATATTGACAAGCACTTTACATGGAAAGATCATATCACCTATATTTATGGAAAGAAATCTCTAAATCAATTGGAAGATTATTCAGGTCCCGCTTCTATCTATTTCAAAAACTAAACTCACTTTGTACCACTCACTAATTTATCCTTAATTGTCACCTATTGTAACTCACTGGCAGAATTTATTGTTTGCAATAATGGGCTGTGCTAGCTATTACCAATTCAGACTGTAGAGCACATAATCTACTCCTTTTTTCTCCAAATTAGGAATTTTACACATTTAAAATATCAACACATTTCAAATAGCTAAATTTGTATGTATTGTTATCATAACAACCTATTGCCTCCATTGTTTTTCAACTTGTTTTTTACAAACAGTCAAATTCATGGTTACAGCTACCAGAACAGTCAATAATCATTGCATGCATCATTGCCAAACAAATCTGAATAAATTCACAATTCTTTACCAAGGTTCAAAGAGCTGTAATCCCCTTCCTGTTACTATCACTTTTCTGTCAAGTTTTCCCAACTATAAGAAAAAAAACTGCTAGAATTCTTTGTAAATAATCACCAAATTGGAAAAGCGGCACACTTGTAGCACTTTCTAGTATGTAAGCATATTGTTATGTATGAGGTGGCCTCAAGTATAACCCTGGTGGTTTGTAGAGGTCACCTTGCCATACATTGAACTATGCATAAATTATTGTTATATTAGCTGGGAAAAAAGCCAAATAAAAATAAAACACTAAAAGAACCATTTTAAATGGGCTTCTGCATTAGAGATACAATGTGTGCTGTGGAAACGCACTCTTTGTGACCTTGAAATATATTTCAATTGAGAAATGTGAGGAAAACAGTTTTCTGAACCCAAAAAGTGTAATCCTGTGCCCAGATGAAATGAACTCATGAAATTTAAGTTGGCATTACCCCATACATCTATATTTAACAATTATTCGCCTCAGGTTTGGTGAATATCGTCGAATAATCCCCTCGACTTCGTCTCGGGGATTATTCGACGATATTCACTGAACCTGAGGCGAATAATTGTTTTAGTATAATTTCAGAGCTGAACAACAGAGAAATTTCTAAAATCATAACATTTTAGTAACAATTATTAACATTTTATTTTAACATTTTATTTTTAATTAACATTTTATATAAACCGAGTGGAGCAGTTTATATAGCGTCATATAAGGAACCGCTCGACCAATCAGATTGCTGGAAAGTCTTTGCTCAGCTCTGAAATTATACTAAATGTTATTATAATTTTGATTTATAAACTTTTAATCATAAAAGTGGGTATTATTGTTAGTATCATCTTTCCTGGCAGAAGACTTGGAGGATTTTTTATAGTTGCAAGTTCAATACTCTGTCAAGATGGTGATTGAAGACCTACATGTGCATGATATGCATTTAATTTAAAATAGAAGACTTAGCTTAAACAGCTTAAACAAATAGAATTGTGGTTACTCGAAAGTGTTGGCGAATCAGTTAGAGAGTCACTTTCAAATGAAGCTAGTTCCTAAGACACAAGTTACCAAATATTTTGAATGTTTTCAATGAGACAAAAAAAAAGTAGATCTGTGATAACCCCATCACAGGTAATTGGTGAGTTAAATCAATTAGGAGACAACTTACCTTTTAAACTTATATGCAGCAAATTTTTTTGAAGATCATGTCATCTGACTTGTTGTTCCCATCTTAGGTGATATGCAAAACATGTATGTTTAAAATTCCTTAACAGTTCTTTGCAAATAGTGAGAGAACCAAAAAAAATATCAAGGAAGGGTTACATTTCTATTTAATGCCTTAATTTTGTTTTTGTTATTTGACTCACATCACTTATTTTCTTGGTGATGAAATTTCACTCAAAGGCATCTTCTGTTTCACTGAATGTATCAATCAACTCAATCTATAGGCAAACAAAAGTCAGGATAAACTTGAGAGAGTAACTGTAGATGTGACTTGTGAGCTTTCAATTTTTTTCTTGTTTTGCAAAGTTAGAAAAGGGATTTTTGATTGTTGGGTTTTAATGGGTGTTTCTAAGCTCAGAATTCAATTAGCTAAATTTGGCCATCTATCACAGGCTGATGGTAGGCAATGGTTGTATTTTGTGATTTTGTGATCATTTGCTACAGATAAATGCATAGTACCAAACTGATAATCAAAAGCTCCATATTTATATAAATTAACCTGAGATTGATCACAGGCCATCGCAAACAGTTAGCCACTCAGGACTGAGTCAATTACAGGAGTAGGTAATGAATTAAAAAGTGCTGTTGTCTATATTATTTTGTCAGGACATTGGTACTGCTCATTACTGTTTTGCTTATCACAAACTAAGCAAGTTATAATCAAAGAGAGAGAGGACTCAGAGTGAGAGAACAGGACATAAGAATTGAAAATTGAGTGGCACATTTAGCTTATATGCAGGCTAATTTCAACTACCTACTGTTCAGTGGCTTCTCTTCAAAATGCACTAGCATACCTGTACATATGTATTTACCAATTACCTCACCCAGCTACCATAAAGTATTGCTACTGAGAATTCTTAAGTTGGAAGTTCTTGAATAATTTATGTTATCATAATGAATGTGCAAGGAGGTTGTTGGTTTCAGATTCACCCTATATGATTTTCATTTGAGAAGGCTGCAGAACAAACAAGGTGTTCACATGCAATTTTTACCCTTATTTTGTCTCTTCAAAAGAATTGAAATTACAAATCAAAGCATCAATCAATTGTTAAATTTTCACTTGTCCGTAAGGATTTCATTCCCCTTTCCAAATAACAGCAGACAGTTTGCCATCTTTGGAGAAAGACCATGTATTCAGCAGGTAGTCAATATTAATACAACCTGAGGAACAAAAATAGACTGAATATGTGAACACTTAGTTATTGCAAAATTTGTGTTACATACTTACATCAGCAGGAAGTTGTAATGTTTACTGATTGATATAGTATGCATAACATGCCCAAACCTTTAATCCTAGAATTAGTGCTTCCTCTGAAATTATAAGCTCTCTATTCTACCCTATCAGACCAAAAAATTACAACAGGCAATTCCCACCCCTAGTAAGCTCCTCTCCTCCCCTTTTCTTAATGTTACTTAGTTCTTATTAACCAAGCGGGAGGTCTGTATGGGAGAATCTTGACCGAGGTTGCCAGTACAGACCGAACACAGTGAGGTCTGTACCAGTGACCGAGGTCAAGATTCTCCCATACAGACCGACCTAGCTCTGTTAATAAGGTGTTCATTATATGGCTGTGTCTTATATGCCAATTTTTTATATTCTTTGTACCTTTTTTTCCTAGACTGGTCTAGATGCCGGTCTCAATATTGATTTTAGCCAATCAAATTCATGAATTCGGTAGTTCCCTTATGGCTGTGTGGTATATGCCAATTTTTTATATTCTTTGTACATTTTTTTCTTAGACCGGTCTAGATGCCAGTCTCAATATTGATTTCAGCCAATCAAATTCGTGAATTCGGTAGTTCCCAGTCCTTGTGAGACATAGCCATATAATAAAGAAGAATAATGAGACTAGGAAGAAGGTATACAGATGATGCTCATATTTTCAAATCTGACATGTGCGATAAAAATCCCTAGTGCCCCACACACTTGCACCAGTTTATGATCATTATAAACGTTTATAATCAGGTTTTTGAAAATATTAAAGGGTACTAGCTAAACTGCAATTAGTATGTAGGATCGACTCTGTATGTTATTTTATGGCTTGCAATTGGGTCAATGCTGCAGTTTAGAAAACAATTGGAAAGTTTTCAATATAGTTTTGTACTACTGTATTTCTAAAAAACAGTTTTACTCCCAAAGGTAATCCATTGTTTTTGCCATAATCGTTTTGTTTTGATTTTTTTTGTTTTGTTTTGTTTCCAGAGAACGGTTTGCATAATAAAGTATGATAGATATCTTGCCAACAATAACACATTGTATCTGTTCTCCATAATTTTAAGTAAAAAGCACTGCCACTCGGGTATCGTAGCAGTTTGCAGTATTCTTTTGCCACGAATCTAGAATCTTTTCGGGGCACTGAAAGAACAGACCTACTTGCAGTTATGTTACTGAGTT
Organism: Stylophora pistillata; assembly: GCF_964205215.1. NCBI lineage: Eukaryota > Metazoa > Cnidaria > Anthozoa > Scleractinia > Pocilloporidae > Stylophora > Stylophora pistillata. The sequence continues at coordinate 19,517,618 of NC_142519.1, forward strand.
AAAAAAAATGTAGTTACCGTGGCTAATAGTTGTACCACTTGTGATTCTTTATGGAAAAAATTCCTAAATATCGCAGCAAGGCATTTCAACGAGTAGTGTCTTTTCGCTTTTACAGAGACACTGCAAGGGTAAGAAAGGTTCAACAGTCATCACGGGACCTTTTCTTCATGTAGGGACAGATTTCAATGGAGACTGGATGGATTGTCCTTAGCCCCTCGCAGTCGGTGTGCATCGGTCAAATAGAGGACAAGTTGACCGAAGTCAATAAAATGTTGTGCGCGGTCGTCGGGGCGATACATCCATGTAGCTGGTCCGAGTTTACTCACAACAATAGAAAATGATCGACGAAGTATATATATTCTCTTCCACATGATGTAAATTAAACTGATATTGATCGATATTGATCGTTATACTAGAGATGGACCAAAAAAACTGGAACATTTTCAAGGACTTTCTACCGCGAACTATGGTATGGTATGCTATCTTATCACTGTGCAATATTTTGTAGTCTCATTTGTACAAGTGTGCAATCAGAGCTCGCCTTCTATTATAACAAATTATATGATTTGACAAGTCCAACCCTTATGGCCTGTAGTTCTTTCTCACCGACAGTTTCCAGTATCGTTCATTTGACTTGAATGCGGATGTGATCTGAGTTCGGGTGCCTCTGGGGTGGGGAGGGTGGGGGGTTACCTAACTGTAGTCTCGTAACGGTTCAAATTTTCACGTCAATAATCCAGCTTATCTCCAATCCTAGAATTTTCTTAAATTTTGTTAACTGATCTCTTCTGTTATCATAATTGTCATCCTAAGTAGATACATTTCCTCATTTCAAAATATACGAGCCTTTATCTGATAGTAAGTTGCAAAAATGCAGCTCGGTCTTTCTTTTGCTGCAACGTATTTCATCAACATGGTGGTAGATTGATGTATTGTCGATGATACTGCTAATTTGACATGCCGCGGGAAAAGAAAAACATCAACTTTACGGGCAGCTCAAGTCAGCTGTTGGTAAATGATTGAAAACTGTTCTTCAAGGAAATCTTTCTTATAAGTTCAAATTCATCTGATTTAGAGGTAGTATTTTTTCAATTAAAACGACGACTGCCCCTCTCTATTTAACTTTACAGATATTAGGATTAGCCGGCTACAGCTAGTCACCTTGCATCGTTTTTAAATTTAACGAAGGTGACCGAAGAGCTCACCGATGCGTGGTCTTCGGTCGGGGAACTGATTTGAATTAAATCATTTTGAAACATTGATATTCATAATTTAGATTGGTCTTGCACGTGGAAAGATCTTACGAGCTACGAGAAATGTCAGCGTCTTTTTTTAGCTTCTCTGGGGCCAGGAAACGTATCATTTCAACCCAGTTACCTTGTATATCGTACATTCTGTCAAGGCGGGAGAATATTTGTGAGTGGTTACTGAAGCGAGGGGTTTGAACTCGACAACGAAGAGTGGATGGATGTCATTATGTTACGACTTTTTCAAGGTAATTAACCTACAGGTATAGATATTTATATTTTTGAAAGAAATACAGTGTTCCTGCTTCTTGTTGTAGCTATAGTTGTAAGAGTTAAAATAATTTAAAAAGGAAAGGCTTGTATGGCGTCAGAAAGGGGACAAAATCGATCATCACATTTCGTGTCGTCGGAACTTCTTGATCCCATGGATTGCTCTTCGCGTCGTCGAGTTCCACTCTTCGTGTCGTCGTATTTCGTTTCGTCGTAATTTAGTATAGTCGTAAGACTTAAAGCTCTTGTGTCGTCGTCCAGTCTTCGTTTCGTCGTAAGTTGGCTTTGTCGTCGTGTTTTTGTTCAGTTGTGTTCTTCATTTCGTCGACGACGGTATCTCAACATTTCGGTATCTCAACATGCGGTAACCCAACATTTTCCGCCAATTTTATTCACAGGGGGCCCACACAAGCGGCGTGTCTGGTCGTTTGTTCGAACTATAAAGAAATGTATGGGAGAATATTGAAGAGTCGTAATATCGTAAACTTATATCAAGGAATGTCTATGTTAAGGCTCAAAATAAATGTAAACCTACCTCACTTGCTGTGTATTGTCGTTTCTGTGGTTCTAAATGGCGAATTTGAGCGATTTGGTAGATTTTGCGTTGACTGTTACTTTACTGTATAACTTAAACGCAAAATCTACCATAGACATAGACATTCCTTGATATAAGTTTACGATATTACGACTCTTAAATATTCTCCCATACATTTCTTTATATTTCGAACAAACGACCAGACACGCCGCTTGTGTGGGCCCCCTGTGAATAAAATTGGCGGAAAATGTTGGGTTACCGCAGACCTTGAGATACCGTCGTCGACGAAATGAAGAACACGAGTAAACAAGAACACGACGACATAAGAGCTTTAAGTCTTACGACTATACTAAATTACGACGAAACGAAAACACGACGACACGAAGAGTGGAACTCGACGACGCGAAGAGCAACTTTTCACGTAATCAAGAAGTTCCGACGACACGAAATGTGATGATCGATTTTGCTCCCTATCTGACGCCATAGGCTTGTTACCCAAAGTTCGGTGAAAGACTAATCGTCAGAAGTCGCCGCCATGACAGTTCTTGATGAACCACATGACTTTTAGGGCAGCGAAAAATGCGTACTTTATTGATAATGTACTTATCGCTAAATGACTCATTCATCATCTTTAATTCCTTACTTTTAATTATTCTGCAAACAGGATTACTGGTATTTTAAAGTCAAATTTGTTTTTACGCGTCTGATAAGTTTCGTAGTTCCAGTCTCAACCAGAAAAAAAGAAAGCCAAGTTGCCTAAAATGTTTGACATAGAGTCCGTTTCCTGGATAGTAGGTCTTGTGATCTTGGCTGAGGTACCTTTGTGTTTTTAAGGTTGAGTGCCTGGAAGCACTTACCAATCGATGGACATGAAATTTCCTGTTGCCTTTGTTCAAAACGTGATGGCTCTGATCGAGTCTTCAGGGCCCGACATTGATCCTCATCAATTACAATAACAAAGTGCTTAAGATATATACATACTGCAGTAAATGGCTTACACCTTCACATATATACATACTGCAGTAAATGGCTTACACCTTCCACATATATACTTACTGCAGTAAATGGATTACACCTTCACATATATACGTACCTAGGTATCCTTTTCACAAAATGAATATATTTTTATTTTCTCATCGGTACAGCGTCAGGCATAGGACAAGGTTATCACTAAATCAAGGAATTCAAGCAAGGAAAGGAAAACAAGACAACTTCCAGAAACGTGAGTTACTTGCTTGTTCGCAATTTTTTACGGATTAACTAGACGCGTACTTGCGTGACCTCGCGGTTCTCTTTTATAAAATCTTTAATTTTTATATCAATCAAATTTGTATGGTCATGTCGTCATTTCTTTGGTTTGAAGTGTGCAGATCTTCATAGAAAATAAATTTAAGTGGCACAACTGTCATTTTGATGAAGGCTTTACGTTGAGAGTCATGGTTTGCTCAATGTTATATCTTCGCTTGAAATGCATCCAATCGTCTTGCGTTCATTATGAAAGCCTTGTGCACATTTAGCATTGAAGTCCCTTGTGCTGTTAGAGTTGGCATGAGATAGAATAGAATTTGCTTTTGAATAGATAAATAGCTTGTTTGGAGTATAGTTCTCGATAAGTTTCACAATATGTTCGCGGTATCCCTCAAAATGCCCTTTCCGAAAACGCTCGACATCTTCTAGTATGGCTATACCGCGAACGGTGTGTGGATTTGTGAGCGATTTGAGCGTATTTAAAGACACTGAATCCATATCTTAAAACAGTGAACAGCAAAGCGAAGTGAAGCGACTACGACTAAAGCACGATGTCGATCTCACTTGACAGCTGTTGATCACGTGACTGCGTTTTCTGGTTGACGAAGAAAAAGGAAAAAAAAATAATAATAACGATGGGGAAACCTAACCTCGCTGTTCCTATGGAACCGCGAGGAATTAGTTATCTGCGCTCTTACTCTTAAGTCTGATCTGCTGGTATGTAATTCACAGTTCAACCTGGATTTATCAAATGTCTGCGATTCAAAAGTACCTAGAGAAAAAAAAAATTAGGCAAGATTCCATATAATTTCATACAATTCCATACATCAATTGTGCATTAGAGTGTTGCAAAGAAACCTTTATATTTAGTCTTGATGAAATGTAATGCAAATTAATGTATGGGGTTATATGGAAATCTTTCCAAAAATTAGAATAAAAGTAAACTGAGATATGATTGAGACTGTTTTCTTAAATGTTTTGTTTTTGGTGAATTCCTCTTTGATCAAGGTGATTTTCAGTCGCTTACAGCACTTTTGGGTTAATCAATTACCACGTTTCTGTTGTTGGTATAATACTGAAATCAAAACAAAAATCATTGTATAGCCCATAAAGTTGGAACCGACCAATTCAGTATGTTTCAAAATCGTTAAACATTTGTCCAAGATTGCTGAAAAGTTTGATGTTCGCTTGATATCTTTTCAAAATTTGATTCTTTGTACTTCCTTCAAAAAAACCTTTAAGTATAATTGTCTAATGCTTTAAGAATTGTTGTTTCTCAGTATTTTGTTCCCAAAATCTATATTGAACCTCTGATAAGGTGGATAGTCTGATATTTTTTCCCTTTTTTCTTTTTTTTTTCTTTTTTTTTTTTGAAAAAAATAGGATTTTTTTCACTCCGTACGATAAAACCTTTAATGTTCAATTGTCAACTCTTCAGTCCTTGTCGCTCAAACTAAATGTAGATAGCATGCTCCAAAGGAGGCGACTTTTTCGCAACTAGTCATTAAATGTCATCGCTACATCAAAAGCCAAAAATATCACAAAGGCTAACTTTTAATGTCTCAGCTATTGAGACTAAACCAATAGTCCTTTTTACAGTAGTGGACTTGGTGGCCAAGCCTTTGAACAGGAGTGAGGCTAAGGGTGACCATGTTGTGACAGAGACCTGTATCTAGTTAGCATGATAACAAAGAAATTTGCATTTGAAAAGTAGCAACATCTCTATCATAACAAGGTCACCTTTAGCCTCACTCCTGTTCAAAGGCTTGGCTACCGAGCCCACAACTGTCAAAAGGACTTTTTCAAAGAATAGGCTCTAAAAGTAGATATTACTTTCTTCAGTTAATTCTTGAGTTTATCATCAAGCGATGTAAACTTTTTCTGTGTAATTCAATTGAAAATCTTGGAGCGTAATTGTTAAATCTCCTAGTTCATAAAGCAAACACCAAATTGAAAGAGTGTGCACCAAAAAATGAAAATCTTTAAATTATTCAAGGAATTTTTTTTTCAATCTCAGAAACGATTTTGTACTCAATAAGGAATATAATCCAGCCTAGTTTAACTTAGTTCTTGCGGCTAAAACTAAAGTTAAAAAACGTGCGTCTTAACGAAGATTCCATTTCAGTGCATGATTTGGCGGGTTTAGAAATTCACCTCCAATCTTGAACGAACTTATTCCGTGTCGAAGTCTACAGTGAGTTATTGAATGGAGAGATAGACGACTTCAGTTACGGCAAATCATTTTTTTTTTAAAATATTATTCGACACAGATACTTGTTAAGAATTCCACCGTCTTGCTTTTTTAGTAGAATTTTCCAAAGAAATTGAAGTCAACCGAGAAGTGCTTCACATTATATTTTATTCTATTTTCTTTAATCGTCGAATGAAGGCTGCATCTTCCTGTTCGAGGGCAAAATTGTTTTTGTACGATTGGTTTTGGTGGTAATGCCAATTCACCGTGAGTTAAAACCGTGGACTGTATCTAGTCTCCTTAAGCAGATATAACATCGCATTGCCAAGCAACGGTTTCACAAAAACTAAGTGTCATTTTTCTTTCTATTGAAATACAGCATTTAGCTTTACAATTTTCACGTCCTGTACAAAGATATATATTTATCATGGGTTACGTAAGCCTTTTTGGGGGGGTGTTGCATGGTATGTTGTTACAATTGCTTCATTAGTGGTAGGCTATATATTAGAGTTGTCGTCATTTAATTCTTTCTCGTCTCACGCGTCTTACGACCGTCCCTACGTCCTCTAAATTAAATACCCAGTGACAAGGGATTATCAGTTTCTCTTAGAAGCAGATTTTGCATACACGAACATAATTTAGATTGTTTTGTAGGGTGATTTTTCTTGTAATTTTTACATTTCCGAGTTTTCATTCTGTTGATGTAGACATAATAATTAAGAGGGCAGCATACGTCTCGTGTTGACACACCCCAATTGTGGTTGCTCAACGAATGATGTTTTATTTCGTTTGAGCGGGGTAACGAATAAGAATATAATTACATTTATAAGGCGTTACCAGAAGCTTGCGAAATTATTGGTTTCTTTGACTTTATCAAAAGAGATTTCCTAAGACATAAAACTTAAAACGAACGATAAAATCCGATGTTTCGGAGTAGTCATGACTCCATTATCAAGGAAAATATAAAAGATCATGCAAATTGCAACATATAAAGCGTTTTTGGCGCGAAGAATTAACATAAGAGGGTGTTTTATTTTTATTATTACATGTATTTCCATTGAATGAGGAAGAGCACAGTTGTTTGTCGCTTGATTGATTTAGACAGAAGAAGTGACCGATCAGAAATAGGATAAGATAAAATATAGTTTAAACTCATTTCTTACCATCATTATTTACATTCCGGCACAGTGATCTCAGAGGAGTTGCTAGCGAACATTTGAATGTTGCTAGAATACAAAATTATTACATGTTCACTCCAGCATAAAAAAAAAACTTAGTCTTCAATGCCTGAAAGAAATTAGGAAAAAGGCGAAGATGTAATTTAAATGTTATAATTTTGAGAACATTTTTCTGCTGCCACATTGAATTAATCGGTCAATCCAGGTTGCATTTACGTTCCTTTATAGATCGAGTTGAGTACTGATTTATTCTTATTTTACATCGCGAAATAGTTAACGTTGGTTCATCATTAGCGATTCACACTCAATCGTGGCTTAGAAAAAGGTTTAAGATCTGTTGCATTTGTTAATTTATTGTCTGTTTTTATTTTCACGCAGGTTGACTGATGCACGAATCAAACAAGAAAAGCTGTGATCAAAGTGAAAGATGAGATTTATCCGGAGGTATAAATCAGATTTAGCGCATTTCATTCAAAACCACGACACGGCAAATCAGAGCCAAATGACATTCCAAAAAAAAATCGACGACTTAAAACTGTTGGTTGGCCTAATATTACTGACATGGGCTGTTCAAAATTTTCAATTTTTCCCGCCAAAAAACTTAGAAAAATACAGGTGCTTATACTGCGCATGCGCCATCTTTAAGTAACCTTTGTTGAAATGTGGAAACTACGGCTCCCAAAATATGCATGCGCCATTTTTTTTTTTTTTTACATCGAAGTTGTATTTTTCAAGGCAATAAACTTTATCTTTATTTCCATATTGTCTACTTGTTTTATTATCACTTACTCAATAAACCACAAAGATTTAAATTCAACAAAGCTTTTTATTTCCCTTCAGTTCTTTCTAATTACAAAGTAATTAAGTAATTTTCGATTAAGTCAATAAAAAGGTGTCCAACAAATTTTTTCGTACATATACTAAGACTTTTGGCGGGAAAATTTGGGCACATTTGCACAGAGTTTTTCCTAGCAACATTTTCGGCAAAAATTTTAACAAGGATTCCTTTAAAATTTCCCGCCAAAAAAATTTTAAGACAGCGTCTCGTGCATAAAAAATTCAGCCTCTCTTATAAAACAAATTAACCTGGAAAATTTCTTTTTTTTTTGCACGAGATGTGTGATTGTTAAAAACGAAAAAGCATCATGACAAGCCATAGAGAGCGTTAGAGCCCAATTAGGATAATTAGAAATGTCGTCAAAGATTTTTTCAAGACTATAGCTTGCCACGATGTTTTCTCGGAGAAAGTGATCTTTAAAACCATCAGGTTTCGAATGTAACACAGATTGTAAAAGCACCAAAAAGATTTATCCTAGATGTTGAACTAGATTGCCGAAGTAATTTAAAAAATGAACTTGTATAACAGTTGGAGCACAATCTTCAAATTTGAATTTAGCCATAGTGGCTCACACATTCCACAATTTAGTTGACTCAAACTTTAAATAAAATTCCCGAAGAACTTTGAGAGATAGGTCGGTTTCAAGTTGGAGCAAAGTCTCTGAATTTGATTTGGCCGTCAATGCTAAGATATCTTACAATTAGGCTCCAAGTTTCTCAGACCCTATTCCCAAAGGAATTTGAGAAATTAAATCGTTTTAAGTTTAATTTGCAACAATTGAATTTAGCCACAAGAGCCAAGACAAATATGATAAGAGAAATTTTTCCTACAACTATTCTCGTTTTATCGTGATTAAAAACTGAATTTTAAGATGAAACTGAAAAAAATCTTTTTCTGCAGTCCTGTGTTACATCGAGTGAGAGCTCACAAGATCTTCCTTCCCTTTGTAAAATAAGGTGTAAATGAATTAACTACTCAACTATTTTAAAACCGAATGCCTGGTCTTAAGAGTTCTTCGAGTGCATCTTAATTTTTAAGCCGTAACGTGATACCATAGCGCGTCTTAAAGAACCCCCTTTATATAAACCAACAAAAATTCGATACAAATATAAGAGTACTTGCTTTTCAACGCGAGGACACGATAAAATTCAACCTTCTATTTTAATTTAGTATAATTTCAGAGCTGAGCAAAGAGTTTCCAGCAATCTGGTTGGTCGAGCGGTTCCTTACATATGACGCTATGTAAACCGCTCCTCGCGGTTTATATAAAATGTTAAAATAAAATGTTATGATTTTAGAAATTTCTCTGTTGTTTATTTATTCGGTGAATATTGTCGAATAATCCCCTAGACTTCGTTTTGGGGATTATTCGACGATATTCACCTCGCCTTTGGCGAATAATTGTTAAATAACTGGGCGATTTTGGTTCGCACTTCGGTTTGTTAGAACCAACGTGTTTTCTGCACAAAATTCAGTATTATTATAAGGATGTACAAGTTCATATGTTCCTAATTTCTTAAATTTCCATGTTGTTCGTGTTCAACTGTGAGAAAGTATTCAACAAGAAAACAGAACATGACTCAGTTGGTTTGCAAACTAATGAATTATTCACTGATTTTCTTTTATTTGCATTTGATTCGCACCTTTGTCCGGAAAAATAAACGTACCTTACCAAAATTTCAAATCTTTCTGCGCAAATAACTGGATTTCTTGTTCTTCTGAGAATACTAGGAAACAAGGCGGAGTCGCACAAGGGCCTATTTGTGTTTGGTTAAGTGAAAAAAATTTGTCAAGTGGCTTAAGTGCGACCGTCAATCTTCAAAGGACCTGATCCTGGCTCGGAGGCCTCCAATTTTGGCAAAGCAAAAAATCCTGTCTTATTTTTCTTTTAGCTATTTAGCTGTCAATATGTTGTACAAGACGTGTTTGGATAAAATTTCAGTAAGGAAAAGTACTCCTGGCTAATCTACTTCGATGGCATGATTTTCCTCTTCCATCTGACCCTTTTTCTTTCGAAGGAAAGAGGAATTTGAGCACCGTTTTTATTCGAATGTCTTACTTGTACCCTTGGTCCATTTGATGGCAACGATTTAAAAAAACAGACGGCTTCAACGTGAACTTCTCCTTCCAGCGAAAATAGCGCAAGCGTGAAATGAAAACGCAAAAGAGCTCAAAGGATCAGCACCAAAAAAGAAATCCGTTCCTGCGTAGTACTGATTTGCTCAAGATATTTTTTATTAACACTTTTTAGAGCGAGATGGGTTTGCAATTAACGTGAAATTTTGCTCAAAAAATATTAGTTTGATGCGACCGCCGCCAAAATTTCGAAAATGCGAAATAACAATTACCGCTCACCATTAGTTCAATTCTTGTGTATTAGTCAAAAATTTGGTTCCTATATTTGCGTCCATTTTAGTGTGAACTGCTTTCAACGATTTGCGAATTAACTTTCCTTCGTCCGTTTCCATCGAATAAAATCTACTCGAAATATGAAACTATATTTCCCCATAAATTTCAACTGGTTTATATAACAGTAAGTATCGATTTAATCAGTTTTTAGAAAAGCTCTTGACCTGGCATTCCAGTTTTAAACATAACTTCTACACTAAACCGACCTCAGCTGATTGCACAAAGAAGTAGATACGAGTTATAACATGGCACTGTTTCCTTCTTAAATGTTATCAACTGCTTCTTTTTAGAGCAAATTAAAAGTTCTCACCGATTCGGTTCATTTCAAGAATAAATGTCCAGTTAGAAATTATCATGTTTTTGGCCGACATCTGTCGAAACTGTTGACTGGCCTGAGCGAAAGTCGTCGTTCGAGTTAATTGTAGTGTCTTTGTAAGTTTAATATTACAACTTTGGTTCGTAAAAGTGATTACTCAGTTTTGCAGTAAGGTAAAAAGTGACTGTCAAACTAAATTTGCAGTTGATCAGTTGATAAAGTTGGTTTGTTCTGTTGGTTACCGGAGGGATTTGAAGTCGTTTGTAAGGTGCGGGTAGTTGTTGTCATCTGTTGCAGAGTCTTTTTTAACGGTTAGTGAACAAGGTTACTTCTCACAGTCAGTCGTTGAAAAGAGGGGAATGAAGGTTTAACATTGAGCAACGTACCAGTCAGTAGTATAGTATAGTTTGTTCATCAGTTCTATTTTTATAAAAAAATGTAACTATTAAGACTAATTTGACTCTTCAAAAATATTTAGTTTGAATTTCTTCAGGTCTGTTGTTAGAGTGCCACCTTAACAAATATCACCTTTGTGCAACATCAACTGGGGTTTAACTGTGGTACAAACTGTTAAGCAGACAAAAACATTGAGCGATGGGTACCTACATAAAAATTCTGCGATTTCAGTTTCAACTTTCTGTAGCCAGGTCTAAATAAATTTCCAGATGTTACATGTACTTTTGGTTATTTTGATGAAATGAGATCGTCAGAGAAAAATTGCATCGAATTATTGCCAGCAGTTCAAGTAAATCATACTATCGCTCAAGGTCTGCAAAACAATCCCTATCCAAAAATGGCGGCTAATTGAAAACTATTCACTCACCGGGTAACCAGATTTATCCATTCCATGACTCTTCATGAAAGACTAAAGACTTCGTACAATAACAAGACCTATAAAGAGCCACCATTTTTGCTAATGTTACTGAATAATTTCAAAGTTCTTATCTTTACAGTATCCAATAACAATTCAGTCATTCCATTGTATCCTCTTGACCAGAATCTTTCCCTTCCATCCTTCTTGCAACTTTGCTTCTCCTAAAAAATGTAATAATGAATGTGATTAGGGAATACTCACTGTCTCAGAACGAAGATACACAATCTTGTGACCTTAAAATTTAAATTCCATGTAATTTCTTCGCACTAAAACACAATTATAGAGGAACGGAAAAACACCAAAACGTTTCGAAATATTATGTTGAATGAAGCGAAGGCCACGGAGTTATTTGTAGAAGAGTCGTCACATATCCACGTGGCCATATTCAACTTCAAATTGTCCTCCTTGAAATCTTTAATTCATTGATTTACCGAAAGATAACCAGGAATTTTTCTTGAAATATTTTAGAATAACAGGTCCTACTTTTCTCGAAATCAACACCCTAATTCAGTCAAACTTCGAGTTGAAAACAACTCGAATAAAGCGTTCGACTCGCACTCAGTCGTTTTAATGAGATACAAGTTTAGTTCTCTGAAGGAATTTAACACAATATTTTCCTAAAGAAATACTCACTTTGTGTTGTTAGTAACTCCAGAGTGCCTAAGTTGCCCTTCTGTGATGCTCCCACGTCTTCTTTACAGAGTACAACTTTATTTTCAGCACCTCCGAAGGAAAATCTTTGCTCTCGAACAGACAGCGTGGTTTGCTGAAAATCTACAATTCCTGATGAATATGGATTAGCAACTGCAACCAATTATTGAGTGATACGTCACTGGTCTGGTGCGGAGGAATAAGGGGCATTGTGTGAGATTAATTTACATGTGAGAAGAGAGAAAAAATCATTAATTGCACTGTATAAAATATTCTAGAGCGGGAAAAAATGGCGAAAATTATAGTTTAACTATCATAATGGCACTAATGTTTTATTTTTTAGCAGTATGAGGTTTTACGGAAGGACGTTGAATAAATGTCGTAGATTCCAGAAAAGAGAATAGGAAATAAAGCCTTTAATTGCATTGCTTTGATGAATGATGTCATGCTAGAGAGAATCTGAGAGAGGGAAGAAAGGGGGGGGAGGAGGGGGATTTGCGGAGTCTTATCGTCCGACACTTCCACCCTCAGGGCTCTTTCTTTCGTGTCCTCATATTGTTCTAGCGTGATAACGACGTAAGTGTTCAATAAGAAAAATTAAAAAGGTGATAATAAAGTTAAACGTACTCTCATTGGTGAAGATTTACATCGACCATTCATCTCTGGGCGAAGTGATGATAATACGGAGGCACTCATATTCAAAATGATGTTCGATGCTTTATATTTCTTTGATAGTCACCAAAGTGATTGCACTAAAAGAAAAAAAAAGACAGGGGGAATATTTAAACACCAGAGAGCCTCGGGGAGGGTCAGGTAGATTTTATCGACAGAATCAAAATCCTCCGACCCTCCACCCCCGGGGAGGATAACAAATGGCATTACCCGCAATTGTTAAATCTTACGGATAATAAAATGAAATTTCGCCTAAAAGCTGGGGCAAGAAGAGGGATAGAAAATCTTTTTAATATTAATTAAAGAAGACATTTTCCCATTTTGAAAGTTGATCTGGAGAGTCAACATTTGTTTGGATCAAGAATCATGAAAGCGTGCCCTATATCTTTTCTTGGATATTGCCTGCATCAAGAAGCTCGCACTATTCCAAGAGCGAAGCTAGAGGAATATTGTTGGCTTCTCGCAGAAAAATATGTCCGCCAAAAACTATGCTAGAATAATTTCGCACCAGATTAAGGTTACTGTTTTTTACACATCTACTTCGTCTATGCCAAATACTTCATCCTTTAATTCCCACTTAAATTCGGGGCTTATGACCGAAGAGAACACCAATCGTTTTAAACGTCGGCTCGTAAAATTGATTTTCAATTTGCCATCTGTTCTTGTCAAGAGGAGTTGCACCAATATTTAACCATTCATCATTTCAACACTCAGGCATATGCTCCAAGGTGATCATTCACTCCTTTATAGTCCGAGAAATTAAATAGTAAATCTAGCTAATGCACTTTCTCATCAACATCATAAATGACAAACATGAGAAGATCTTTTGCATTTTTAATTTATTTTTCTCTTTACCTCACACCAATAATCTTTAGAGCCTTATTCAAAACACATACGAGGGACTAAGCAGAAATTATAGCTATCGAGATAACAGTTATAAATATTTGCATAACGAGAACATGAAATGCAGAACCTTAGATTTTCAGACGATAAAAAAAATTATTCATATAGGTCCCAAAGTAAAGTCATTAGTTACCTGCAAATTTTAAAATAATTTTTCCTTCGCAAGCTTAAGTTATCATTATTGCTTGCAATTTCCCTCAATATTGATCCCTGAACTATAACCATCCCAATCTACGCTCTTTACGCGCCTTTATTATCCATTACAGAGTCTGCGCAGTCTCTGCGTTAACGCATGCCTACCGAACACGGAATTTGCTTTTTACGCAAGAAATGAAGAAGAGTAAAGTGGCAATTTTATACTCCGTTATAGTATTAATCTTGTTACTTTGCAAGTCGTATCAGCAGCCGAAGTTACTAATTCATATACAAACTTTCTCACGATAGTTGTTCTGAAAATCCATATTTATAATTTCATTGATATATAAGTGCAGTTTCCTAACGTTTCAATTTTGTCAAAATAGTAAAAACCATGCACAAAACCATGATTGGTTTTTTTTCATTGCAAAGATTCAACAAGGATATTAAAAATCCGTTTGCAGAAATAAAACGGAGACGAACAACAGCGGAAACGTCCCGACTTAAAGATGAGGGAAACTTGATAGAATCGCCAAGACTTGGTATAACGCGTTTCCGCAAAAAGTAAATGTAGCGGAAACGTGAAGCTCTATGTTTCCGTCACATTTAATGCGGAAACGTGGGATTTCGTCCTGTGTTTATAACAATGCGTAAGTTATCGCAGTACCATCAACCTGTACCTGTTATAGCAGTACCATCAACCAAAAAAAAAAAGCAAAACCAAAAACAAACAAGCAAGATAGAAAAATAGCAAATGTATAATCCTAAAAGCCACTTGGAATTTTTTACTATGAAATCAGGCCTTGTTATTAGTGCTTTTCATGTAGGACAGAGTTTTCACCCACCTGGTTTTTTTTTTCTTTTTCTTAAATTTTCAATCAATCTTACGAAATGAGATCATTTTCATTAAGCCTTGTTCATCCCTGTCTTTTCATTACTAGAAAGTGAACCAAACTATTACTGGAAATCAGGGGCTAGATGCAATAAATATGGTTTTTTTTATCAAGACTGAACAGTTGCTACAGTGGAGACTCAGAGACGCTGAAGCGTTTTACGAAGTGGGGAGGGGTGAGGGGGTTATCTCTCACCCACCTATGTGCATACCCATACTCAAATTTTCCAAAATGCCCTTTGCGTTGTACGTTGGCACAAGTAAACCTCTTTGCAATCTTAACAGTTTCTAGTTTGTCCGTAATCGATTTGCGATTACGTGGCGGGGCGGGGGGGAGCGTGCCCCAAAAAAATTTTCTTGGGAGGTTTCCAGCCCCCCTGTCCCTCCTGCTCCGCCACCTATGGCCAACTAAAGTTCTGCGGTTAGCTCATCTGTAGAGGGACGCTTGAAGACAACTGCATACATAGTTATATTTTTAGAGTTATAGCTGGTGATAACAGGGAACTGGCGATAAATAAGAACTAGCGAAACATATTTGACAGTGTGCCGCCGAAACAACGCATGTCTAATGACAAATGTGATCTAAGATCATAAAATTTTACTGATGGATGAAAAAGTGGCTGAAATTAAGATGGCGTACAAAAAGCTTGCGTATTTATTGATATTAATTATACCGTTCTATGCCGATATGCCGTTTACCATTTCAGTATTTATGGACCTTCTATACTAACCTTGTAGATCTCGAATTTGAATATTCGACCGCCGAAAAACACAATATCGATGATCTGCGCCGCTGGAAGGATTAAAACCAGTCCTTTTCTTCAAACACTGCGCTTCGGAAATAGCTTCTTAAAGACCAATTACAGCACAATAAATGGTGACATTCCGGGCGAAAGGAAAAATATATGCTTTTAAAGAAGAATGTAAATAAAAAAAAGGGAAAAGTATAAGAAAATTCGGCTATAGCTCGAACTCTAGACCTCTAAAGAAGAGAAGACGTATCCAAAGCGCCAAGTGTACATAATGTAACCTACTAGATTCGTTCAATATAAAATAATGCCTGTTATATTTGCGTTAAATTTATACCCTGTTCTCGGCCCTGTTGATGGACCGAACTCTTTTCTAGCCAAGCCCTTATTTTGACACAATTCGGCATTGACAAGAGCTAATTTGGATATATCAAAAAAGTTGAAGTGGTAAATTGGCCACCGTAACGATTCGAAAAGCTGACGTTTCGAGCGTTAGCCCTTCGTCGGAGCGAATAGAGGAATTGTGGGTTGTGTGTGCTTTCAAAGGCAGAGAATGGAGCTACGTTATTGGTGGGAACATGGCAACGAGAAAAACAAGAATAAATTAGTGGAATGAAAAGCGTTCGTTGATCCCTGTGGGATTTAGACTGCCGGTTTGAAAGATGAGCTTTTGTTCAAGATTTTTACGGCTTTCCGTGCTACCTAAGTGTAAGGAAAGACCGCAGATTACCATATGTTGCTTAGAATGACTAGGTAAATTAAAATGTCTAGCGACACAATTCCTCTATTCGCTCCGACGAAGGGTTAACGCTCGAAACGTCAGCTTTTCGAATCGTTACGGTGGCTAATTTACCACTTCAACTTTGTTGATGTATCGAAATTATTTCGTTACTCCCACCGACGCAGCCCCAAACAGTTTCTTTCGAGACTATCAGCCTTTATTGACAAGAGCTGTTCATCAGGAGATACAAAGAAGAATTTGAAAGCTTTTGGAAAGGCAAAATGATTTAATAGATCTTCACGCTTTATTATACATGCATCAACATTTTGCAAGTCAAATCAATTTCACATTTTTCTTTTTCTTTTAGAACTTTTGGTCCTAACCAAGTTAAACAGAAAACTGAACAGTAGTCAGTATAAAGAATTCAAATTAAGAAAAAATTCCCCAAAACAAAACAGCGTTGACAAAAACCTACCTCTAACACGCCAATCACAGGGTTTCATGTCCAGCGGTATGTTGTTTCTGTTGACATTGCGGCCATTACTGGTTTTGCATCCACTACTGCCATTTTTTTCACATTCCCGTAAAACCGAACGTCTTAATTCTGTAATCCGAGTAATGTTGAAGGGTTGTTTTTCCTTTAAAATTCAGTTAAAAAAGCGGACGGTTTTATTTCCAACAAACTATTTCCATTTTCAGCCGTTTTGTACGCCATGTTAGATTTCTACATTTTTCCCTCAGTCTCTCTCGGTCAATGGGACGAGCAACCTCGTTCCCAGCTTTCAAGATGGCGGTCAGAGGAAGGGCGTTGGGTCGATCTATAATGATTCCACTGGAAATGCTTCCCAAACTAAAGTAATTTCAAAATAGGGCGTACATGCACCTGCATTGTGAACTCTAGAATATCTTCGGTGACTTACTGGTTGTAATGGATGATGGGATCACTTCCACTAAAGTTTTTCCATCGCCTCCGAAACAGAGAACAACAATTTTGCATGAAATAACTTTTATCACCATTTGTACCGTGACCGGTACCAGTCAATAATTAGGTGAAATTAATTTTACAACCATTTAAATTTAAAAAACTAGTATTTAGGTTTAAAAGTTTTGAATAAACTATCATTATTATCCAGTTTGTAAAAAAAACGTCTGAAATGTATTTCCATCCATCACCTGCCCTGCAATGATGTAATGAAATTCAATTTTTCAAGTTTTTCTGCAGGACAATGGGCCTTTTATGAGAGCCTTAATTGTTTACTTTTTTTCTAATTTTTCAATCATTCATTGAACTATTTTATGTAGCGGCATGAACTGTGGTGGTATTGGTCAGTAATACCGCCACAGATACTTTAAAACTATCTAAAATATTATGTTATCACAAGGCTGAAAGGCTTATGATGGAGTGATCATGAATTGCAGTTGTTCAGTACTTGACCAGTTTCCATATTTGGTCTTTGGTATTGGTCAGTAATACCGCGACAAATACTTTAAAACTATCTAAAATATTATGTTATCACAAGGCTGAAAGACTTATGATGGAGTGATCATGAATTGCGGTTGTTCAGTACTTGACCAGTTTCCATATTTGGTCTTTATCGCAGGCAGCCAGTGCTTTTGCTGAATTGGTCATTTCCCAAACAGGAACTATCTGTACTCGACAATTCCTTCATCCTTCCCTATCAAAATTTTCGAAAAAAAGCCATGGTTCTTGTAGGTGTCTGAAAAAAAATTAAAACAAAAAAACAATTAAAAAATTAAGTATCGATGGTATTCGAATCCGACTTTTGGCAAAGAATTTCCCGAGACATTGGCGGGTCTTCGGCTTCGTCGCTACGCGCTCCGTCAGGGTATTTACAGGAGCGCACGTAGAATGTCAACTTGTACGTGCGAGGGTAAAAATAAGCTAAACAGCTCTATTATCTATTCATGCTTGCCTTCTTTTGTTTTGCGTCTCACATCAAGTGGCATCTGAGACACTCGTGGAGCGGAAGGCCACGACAACGGACTTGTAAGGCTCTTAGGAAAATATATTATGACCACCTAATAACGGAAATTTCAACAGCTTATCAACCGCATATAACTCATTTAATTAGTAAGATGCTCTCCTAAAAGTCAATTAATATTGCACCACGAAAGTATTTAGTTTCTATTTCGGTAAAAAAATACCGATTCTTACACACAAGGTTAAATACTCAACAAGGTACATGAACCTGTTAAAGCACTTTTTTAACTGTGTAATCTGAACACAGGTGGATAAGAAAAGAGGCCAATGAGAACTAAAAGAAGTACACGTATCTGGCTAAGAGGTAAACTGTCGTTACAATAAATGCATTTGGTACAAGCTCATTTGAATAAACCGTTCTTCCATATCTGAACATTTTTAGCGAGAGATGCAGCTAGGAAATTCTGTTTCTATCGACAACGAATAAGGTAAGTCTCTTTCCTTAGGTTTATTTAAGGATATCTCACCTCTTCGTACCATTTTTTTCGAACCGGTATCGGCGATGGAATTGTTAAACTTTGTTACTGAAAGCAATGTGTTTATGATGCACAACGCCGATTAGACCAGAGCAGCTGGTGAATTGGATCCCATTGATCGACTGGTTTGCCCAAGGTATTTTGGAATCTTCTTCATTTTTTATCTTTTAAGGGTTTATCCTTTAATGCTTCAAAAACCCCAAGGCATATTTTCTGAATAGGACTTAGTGTTATGGCTTAGCTCAAAGCACACATTTTTTCTCTTGTAAACGGTAACCAACCACACAAGATCCTCCCCTGCGTTTTTTGTTAACCAGATTTCTCGAATACTGCTGAGATCGTTAAGTTTGAAACCATAGTTTCAATATTGTTTGACAAGTTACAATTCAGTCATGGATTATCGACCAAAAAAAGCTTTTAAAGAAGATGAAATTGTTTTTCTGACTTTTTACTGTTATTAGTATTATCATATTGTTTGTATCTAATTTGCATATTTTAGAGGTTTGAATTGCAAAACAGTTCATCTCTAGAGTAAAAAAAAATTGGCACTTCGTCCACCCAGAAGAATAAACTCCTTCAGTTTTAGGTTTTGTGTTATGCAATTTTTAGTACATTTTGGTGTACACTGTACGCTGTAGATTCTTGTTCTCGTCAGAGGAAAGGTAAGGCAGGCAAATACTACGGGCTAGGAATGAACTGATTTCTTATCCTTCAATGTCGCTGAAACGAAATTAGTAAAAATTAGAAAAATCACCAGAAAGGCAAAAACAGAGGAAAATATCGTGTAAGTTACAAACTTCATTTCATGAAATTTAAATATATAGGAATCAATCGGGAAAGATGCACTAGTATTGATTATTTCTCCGATTATGTTCTTGTGTTCTTTTTACAGGAGGCGCCGTTCCTTCAAATGTCAAACACGACTATGAAAAATATGGCCAATTTCTCTGCCTCTACTGGATCGAATTCAGACGTCGATCCTTTGCTCGTTTCCCAGTTAGTCATCTTTGCAGTCATAGCACCCTTTATTGTGGTGGGAAATGTTTTCATTTGTTGGATAGAACTAACGAGGAAAGTACGCCGAAGCAGCAGCTACTTTATACTGAATCTTGCTATCAGTGACTTAGCGGTGGGCCTCGTGAGTATTCCACTCGACATCACCGAACTTCTCGCAGACCACTGGCCGTTCTACGGTTTCGTCTGTAAAACAGTCTACCCTTTTCAAACTGTTCTTATGGCTGTGTCCGTTATCACTCTGCTTTGTATGACTGTGGAACGTTACAGAGCAGTTGTTACACCTTTTAAGAGTAAGCCAACAAGCAGATGTATTATTAAAGTCATTATCTCTGCATGGGCAACGAGTTTTCTATTGGTTACCCCATACACCCTAGTTTTAAGAATGAAGAATGACGAGTGTGTGGAAGATTGGCCAAGTCGAGATCACGTCAAGACCTACACCGTTAGCGTTTTCTCAGTGCTGTATCTTTTACCGCTAACCCTCATCACCATCTTCTACACAAAAATTGGTCTTTATGTGCGAATGGAGGCCCGAAGGTGGAAATCATTGGTAAGATATTATCATGGTACTTCAATACGTCAGGTGCAGGACATTGCACAATTACGGCACATGCAGAATACTAAACTTATAAAAGCTTTCGTAGCTGCGGTTATGGTATTCGCAGTATGTCAGCTACCCACCCACGTCTTTTGGCTTTTGCATGATTTCGGCACTGAAAGCAAATGGGAACGCATGGATGTTATAATACCATTTGCTCACATTCTAACTTATTTAAATAGTGCCATTGATCCATTCATCTTTGGAAGCCTTGATGCACAGTTTCTACGAAAGAAAGTAAGATCGTTGTTTGGCATTCAGCGCTCGGAAAAACACAGCTGCAGATGTCGTGCCTCAGGTAATGAAAAACACCGTAAAGGAAGGAAAGAGTCATCATCGAGTGTAGGGGCTGAGATACAAAGATTTTGGAACCACTTAAAGGAGACTAATGTTTAGTGTAGGTAGTTAGAAGTGCCCACTTTCAGTGAATACCAGTTAATCTTCAGTTGTGACCACCAAGTACGTTTTGGGTGAAATAGGTTACGGAAGGAAAACTCTGAAACTCTGAGGAAGACAATACTTGTGAACCTTCTTTGGAAGATTTTGTCTATAGCGAAGTATTAGAGATATCTGAAGTAAAAACATACTCCGTATCCAAAGAGACAGTGCAAATCACATTATAACAAAGGGTATAATATAATCTGATCATTATCGTTCAAATCCAATCACCAGCGTACTTCTCTAGAAAGTTAAAATAAGTTGGGATGCAATGCGCACTGTCATTGGTTGAAAGAGCGTGTTATCAGAGTACAAAACACGAAGCTGAGCTAAAGTTGTCCCGTCATATGGCAGTTTAAAAAATGTCCGAACATTTCCCGGACTTTTTACTAGTTTTTTTTCGCCGATTAAAAGTGAAATTTCGGAGCAAGCAAGCCGGCCAGTAGCAACAGAAGAACTAAACAAAGGTTTGTAAACAAACCGCCGTAGCTGACTTTATCATAACATGAGCAGAGGCAAAAAACGAAATGGACTGTCCGAATTTCTGCATTTTGAAAGTTTCCATGCTCACTTAGATTGTAAGCTTACATACTTACATTACAAAGGGGATTAAGAATTATTTATCTCGCGATTCGTTATTAACGCTTATTCATGCTTTTATCACTAGTCGTTTAGACTATTGTGATGGACTTTTGTATGGCCTTCCTAAGTCGCAAATAGCCAAATTGCAACGTGTGCAGAATTCTGCGGCTAGACTTGTACTGAGTTTAAGTAAGTATTCGCGTATTTCTCCTGCGCTTTGTCAACTTCACTGGTTACCAGTACAACATCGTGTTCATTTTAAGATCATAATTTTAACATTTAAAGCTATTCATGGATGGGCGCCTAGGTATATCATTGAACTAATTAACGTCAAGCCTAGGTCTGCATATAATCTTAGATCAAATCAAAGTTTATTACTTGACCCTCCTAAGGGGAAAATGTTTGCCACGTTTGGGGACAGATCATTCTCTGCTGCTGCCCCGTACTAATAGAATGCTCTACCAGCTGAATTACGTGATATTCAATCATTTTCCATTTTTAAATGTAAGCTGAAAACTTATTTATTTTGTGCAGCTTTCTCAAAGTACCCTGTCTGACAATTACTTTTATTAGTATTACTAATTAAGTTCCTTATTAAGATCCTTATTCCTAATTAAGATCCTTATTACGGATTTTCCATATTATTCTTATTTTTAACATACATTGTTAATATTAATGTACATGTAATTAGTTTTATAAATTTGAATTTACTGTAGTATTCTAAGTTGTTAAGCGCTGTTGATCATTGAATGAAAATAGCGCTCTAGAAGTTATTAAATTAAATTAAATTAAATACCGTAATAAAACTCAAACCAGGCAGCTAACACTCGTTTAATATATATATATATGTATATAGCTTCGTGTTAAATAATTCCAAGTATACATATTTGAAGTGATGAGTTTATATTTACATCTCACCCAAAACATTTTAATATTGAAAAGTTTCGACTCAACCATTTCTCAAATACAGCCATCGTACTCGCTAAGGAGCTGCCATTTTTAACGATTTCTCAAAAGAAGCCTGAAAAAGAAAGAAAAAAGAATAAGAGAGACAAACTTCAGCTTTCGACGGGATTGAAATCTGTACCTCCCAGATACTTGTTGGCGCTACCACCAACTGAGCTACTGAGCGATCTGACTGCAAGGATCTGAAAAAAATTGTATTTTCTTGAAACTAAAGAAGCTCTTCGTTTTTTGAGGTAACGTTGAAAGAAAATTATTTGAAAGTAAGAATTCATTCCGTATTAGCATGGTTTAGCCCGATGGTCCGGGCTGTTGGAAGTCTCTGGAGGTTTGCGGAACAAAGTCGGGGGAACCAAATTAAACCCAATTAATTAGAATTAGCTCGATATTCGAAGTAACGAAAGTTTGAGGTGAACTGAGGAATATTATTGGTCATATGGGTTTGGTGGCTCAAACAGAGACATACGTAAAGCACCTTGGTTTTCGCTGATGGCATCCTTTCCGTTCGTAACATTGTTGGAATTTTTTGAAAATTGCGAGATAATTTGAAAAGAATGTCGGCCTTTAAGATATTATCATCAGGCAACACCTTTCATGACTCACAAAGAATGAATGTTTGTTATAATTATGGTTAGAAAATACCACAATAAATACTACAATTAATAATATAATATAATAAAGCCAACAACAATCTGAACTGAGGAAGCCTTGGGGTTGGACTAGCTAAGTTCACCGAATAGAATTACGTTTTTGCAGTTTTGAAACTAAATCCTCAACAACTCCAACGTATGTTTTAAGTTCCGAATAAAGATTGGTTCAAGCTCTTTAACTCCTCAGCTGCGACACATGCATTCATACGAACACTTTGTCTTTTTCTCAGCTGTTGACTTAAAAATCTAAGGAATCGCCATAATTGTCTAAAGATCTTACTAAGAGGCATCAACTTGGAAACTTCGCTTTGAAGCTCGGTAATTGGCTTTAAGAGACATTTTAAGACATACAGTTTAAATTTTACCTTGAAATAAATAGCTCCGGTACGCACGAATTAAAAATGAATTTTCATGGCATATGGCATAAAGTGTTTATGATACCTTTGCTATGGAAGAAGAATTTCCTCCCTTAATAAGTGCCAAGGAGATAAAAGTCAACCACAGATGATGTTTTATGGTGTCAGAAATGGCGAATTGGTCACTTCTTAATAAATTGAACACTTGTCTCATCTTAATTGCACGAATGTGTTTCACTTGGAAAAAAGGTTTCACTTTGTTTCAACAGCTGTATTTGGTTCTCAAAGGCAATTATAAACACATGAACATGTTACAAATTGGATGATTGTCTAAACTTTTACTCCTTTTCGAATTATTTTACCAGCCTATCCAACTGAGGAAGGTTAGAGTTGCTCAGTTTCAAAGTAACGAAAAATAGTTAACTTGACCTAGAAGAGCCTGGAATAGTTTCTTCGCTATATCATCTCAGCTAGAAATACGTATTTTCTTATGCATAAGAAAGTTTCATTTATTTTCTCAATAACTGTTTACAGAATGACCTGAAACACTTGTTAAATAACATATTTGTTCATCATGATGCCTCTCATATCGTCGATAAACACATTTCAACGCCATACTCTAAAGGAAAATTGAGTAAATCATGTCCACTGAGTTTTTGATAAAAGTCGGTGTCATTTCATCGCAATTCCAGATGGCCCAATGCCAACAATACGAACGTAAAATACTTCTCTCAACTTGTTAACTTTAAGGTTAGGGGACAACTTGTCAGTCTGCGATGTTAGTTCACCTGAGCTATCACCTAATGGCAAATTGAGAGCTACGTGACGCGTATATTTCAACACTGTCAGAAACGTTTGGAAAATGAAGTCAAAGGACATTTCAAGACGACAGAGAAGACCCACGAATATCCCGCCCACCCACAAATGGGAAATGAAAAAGGTGACACGTGTACATATAAGTGTAATGGGTTGCTAATTTTAATTTCAACAAATGCGAATGACGTCGCTGCTGAAAGGTTAGCGCGTTAAAAAAAAAAAGCCGATAGGTTATGTTCGTAACCGGCTTCCGAATGAATGTTGTTCTGCTCCTTAGGAAAAGAACCTGTAAAAAGCTTCAAAAGCTCCAAAATCGCGCAGCCTGTTCATTAATTGCAGTGTAGTAGTTATCATACTATGGATCTCCATGGTCTCTATGGGTTAACCGTTAGCCGTAAAACGGCCAAAACATGTAGCCTATAGACCTAAAAATTGACAAATTTAACCATTCATCTTAATTTAAAAAGGGTAAGCCGTAGGAACACGTATGGTGATAACAATGGAATGATGTTAACCGTTAGCCGTAAAATGGCCAGAATTTTAATTGTTGACCGTAAAAGCCATCACCCCTTTGAGACCCTGACACTAGAGTTGCGGAAACTCTCTTGTTAAAGATGAGAAAAGAAAGCAACATGTATTACGGGAACGCTCAGTCAAATGGATGTATAACATGTCCGACTCGATTGGCCAACATGTTACACGATGTTTCATGATATATTTTGAAAGGGAGAGTTTCCTTGGTATCGATCAATGTCTTCAACATCATCCATTACTTCATTTGTTCGCACTTGTCGACAAAAGCTTGTATATTTCTTCATTGTTGAGTTCGCGCAGGCTCCCCTAATGCATCTATCTATCCATGGCTTTGAATTGTTGTATGTGAATAACGTCTAAGCGTGTTTCGACCTTACTTGCAAATCCATACACAGAAACAGGATGAGTTCAAGTAAATCGAAACAGAGGCAATCTAAATAAAATCATTAGTGGAGAGATATTATTATAACCCAAAGAGGGGTTATTAGACAAAATGATACCCAATGAACCTTAAATTACATATATGACAGTACACACGACATATGGCATTCAGTTATTTAATTGAATGTATGTTAGCATTGCTCAATGCAAAGTGTACAGCGGGGAGAGTGCTTTATAACCTTGTCACTCTTTGGATCCAGTCCCTCAGATAACGAACATTGGCATAGACTCCCAACTTATTCGCCCAGGCACACCCGTCACCCCAGCTGACGACCCCTTCCAGATACCATCTGCCATTCCAGTTTTTACACACGTATGGTCCTCCGCTGTCACCCTGGCAAGCATCTTTGCCACCAGAGATTAGACCTGCACACAACATACTCTTGTGTGTCCTTCCTGGATAAACTCTTTTGCACGAACTGTAGGATACGATGGGAACGCTCACCTAAGCAAGAACATAAAAAGTGAGAAAGAAGAAATACCATAAATGCCTTTGGCGTAAGGAATCACGGAGTTCGGTACGTGTCTTTTCTCAGACTGAATCTCCCTTCTTTGCAATGCTTTTTAGCAAGCGTAGCTTACAGTTTTATTGGTGCATCCTTATAAGCATAAGTAGCTACAGCCAAGATTCATCCGAACATTTCCTCTGTTTTTACCACAAATTGGACAAACGCAGCGTGAATGTGTAACAAAGGCCGAGTTTCCTGTTTAATCTTGCCCTTTGAATTTACCTGATTAAGGTACTCGGGTGAACCACCACCATGTTTAAGGTGACCCCAGCCTGTCACGGTGCATTCCCTTCCTTGTTGATCTCTATTACTTGGTAAGCACACTGGTTGTACCGCGCCGTTTAATCGGGCTGGGCGATCCAGCTGTAGCAAGGCGATATCATGTGCATAGGAAATGGGATGGTGGTAAGATGGATGGCGATAGATGCGTCGTACATTGAAGTCTTGTACCCTGTTAGTCACACGGGTCCTGTGGTGCGCTCCAAGCCTAAACGACATATTTTTTGTAACTTTCAGAGATTAAAAGCGAGAACACCAATGTTCGCGCATGTTCCAAGGTTTACTGAAAATGACTTGATATGACTCTATTAGACAATTTTCTTCTAGAAGGTGACAATTATTGAAACGTTTTTAGGCCAATTTTTGTTGTTGTTGTTGTTACTGAAACAAACAGATCCTGCGGTTAAAAGTGATCGATCGGGGTTAGGTACCTCGATCATAAAATACCTCGAACATAAAATCCAGCCTAATGGAAATGATTAGGTACAAAGTGAAGTGCCTTCAAAACTGGGATCCTGACCAGAATGGGAAAGTATATTTTAATCATGAAAGAGATGAGGAATAACCCCTTACGAGAATATGACAATGCCATTTAAGGTGAAAAGGACGACAAAGTTATATTGAGGTCTTTCAAAGTCCTCTAAAATTAATCTGCCAAGGTTGCTCTGGTTAAAGCAACGGTTTCCTCTTCATCTGAAACATATTGAAACCTATCTTCCTCAAAACACGAGCAACTGATTGGATTTTAATGTCTAATTAAATCAACGATAGGAGCTATAGGAGCGTAACTGTCCAAAGTCTCAACCTTCGCAGCCGGTTACAAAAATCACCGAAAAGGAACGTATTAAATTTACGATTTTATAATCAACTCGGGTGCAGCGATGATATTTCAAATAGAATAGTGCTTTTTTTCAGTATCATCCATTTACGTCTCTGTGGCACTGAGGGCATTGAACGAATTGCGCAGAATGCACAATCAAGAAATTAAATTTCTTGACTTAAGCAAACCTTTTCTTTTCCAAATGTCGGACTCAGAACGAAAGGAACTGAACAGGATTATTTTGCCTCTTATTAGTTGCCATGAATTTGAGTAGAAATGTTCTTACCTGACCTTAAAGTCTCCCTCATTGATATTCTCAACGCAGTGTGCCGCTGTCACAACCCAGTTAGGACTCAACAATGAGCCCCCACAGAAAGGACCTCTAGTCATTAGCATAGCCTGCCATGGCCACGAATTAGGTGCTGCTTGGTATCCGCCAACAATTCGAGAACGTGGTCGAACGCCACACCCGTCTTAAAAATAATATCAATTTAGATATGATGGCGACAAAAACTTCAGTGAGGACGTAATTTCCAGACAGCTGAAAAGCTATCGCTATGGCCAATACTTCAGGAGGTATCTCATAGACGGAAAACGAAAAGAACGAAAAAAGTGACACTCTATGTGGAATAAAGATTGCTATTTCTGGATTCCTCTCTTACTTTTACAGCGAGGTATGATCGCACTGCTAGAGGCTATTTTTACCTCTCACGGGTGTCATAAGTTGCAGACGATGTGAAATCACTGTGGCTCCCTGTTGTCGGAATTTTACGCCACATTTATAAGTTTTGGATGTCGTATGAGATCAAGTTAACCTATCTCGGATGGGTCCTAACAAGAGAAGATGAATATTCTCTTGGTCCTAAAAGTTGTAATTGTTACTTGCTACAGCTAATAACAGGCTAGCAGTTTTTTTTGTAAAAAAAAAAAAAGAACCAAAAAAAAGAACCCTACCCACTGAAGAAAAGATTCCAATTAGGAGAATAAACGCAGCGAAAATCATTCTGCATGGGCTTCGGAAGCTTGGCAAAAATGGAGAAGCTCTACACGAATCGTAAATACTTAAACGAAGCTTGTCTCAGACACCTGTGCAGATTGCGACCAAGAATAAACAAGTTTGTGTACAAATTCCAGCTGTTGATAAACAACCTGGCGGAGTCAAATACGGCTTTGACGTTCACGACTAGGAAAAACTAGATTTTTTTTATAACCGCCGACTAAAAGTTGACCGTCGCTCTAATGAAACGCAAGGTGATGAAACATTCAGTAGACCCCTGTATTTACGAATAATGTTTTTCTTGTTCCCAAAAGAAAATATTGACCATTGTCCCTTCGAAACTCAATATATGACATTTCTCAGTCATGTCAGTATAACAATATGTTTCAAATAAAAGTGCCATGTTACTGCAAACAATTATTGATACTGACCTCGACGATAATGGCGGTTTTCTGTTCGCTTTACCCTTTTCAACAGTTGACTAATTTTTTTAAGAGACTTTTCTTTGAGTTTAAAGCAGCTTTGGTCTCGCTCAGTCTATAGAAGGAAATTTTCTAGTGATCCAGGCGCTTTCAGACTGTTAAAGATCCTTACTTTTCACCAAAACTCATATCCAATAAAAGGGAAGAAAAGTGCTGCACAACTATGTGTGCCTTGTGATATTGAATAACCTAATTTCTTTATACATCTGCTAAAATAAGACGCTCTGTATGATTTAAACTCGAGTCAGAAATATTGCATAAGAATTGGAGGGTTGATTGAGTTCAGATGTTTTTCAACTATAGTGGTGTAGAAGAGTGAAGCACATTTAGAAAATATCTGGTAAATTATAGACTTAAATCGCGCGTATTTTGGAGGTGGGTTTTGGGAAAAAAGCTTTTAGAAACTCTATCGTGAGTTTTCGAAGGTTCGCAAACATCATATTTCAACCTGAGGTTCGATCCGCTCGATCTCAATTTCCTCAAACACAAACGATATCGAGGAATAATTTTCTCGATGCTATACTTTTAAGTGTCATACCACTCAGTTTCATATTCCCATACATCAGAGAAAAACAATCCTTCACATACTGATTCCCGTATAATTATATTTCGTTAAAGCTCATAATAACAGTAATCTCCATGGCAGTAACCCAACAATAAGGCAATAATCATCATTAACATTGCTGGAACAGATTTCTAGCATTTGGATTGATCGTGGCCTTTGTACTGATTTCGGAACTTGGAGTTGTACTTTTTATAGCATTGTACCACTTCCCTGTCGCATTCACAGACCTCCTTCATGCAGCGAGAGTTCTTCCCATTGAACAGATACCATTTCGAGTACCCTCCTGGAAAAAAATTGTAAAGTGACCATTGAATTGAAATGTATTTCTGAGTCATCAAAACCAATTCTAGACGATATATATAGAAGGACGCAATAGATCCAGACTTAAAGCATTTACCTCCATGTGATATGTTACTTAGTTCTTGAAGAATATGTGAAACATTGAATTTTTGAACCTCATTGAAAATTCTTTGAAGACTACTGTTAATAATGAATACTACTAGCTCTGGAAATGCATGTGCCGTTTTTTGAGGCTTCAACAAGGTGATGTTCCCGAGATATCACCGAATGATTTCGATCCACTTTAACTACTTCAGTCTGCTTTTAGATGGACCCTAACTAGATAAGCTCTGAGACCTTGAGTTTCAACACATTTCTTAAAGTCGCAGTTATCCTGAGACGGTAGCCTATTTTGTCGTTCAAAATATAGCACCAAGTTCATATTGAAGACGTTATCTCATATCAATTAAAAAGAAAGTAAAAAAACGGCAAAAATTAGTTTTCCATGATAGACGATAACAAAAGTAGCAACAGGAAAATTAACAATACTCTTCACTGAGCAAAATAAGAATCAAAAGTTAAATACAATCACGCATTACTGGTTATACCAATAAACCAAATAAGCTAATGTAGAATAATCGTTCAAATTATTTAGTAGTAGTATACTTACGACATTTACTACAGCCATCTCTCTTGTATGTAATGGACAATACTGGGAATGGACTGCAAATATTACTCTTCTCTATGGCGATATAACACTGATCATGGATGTAGCAACACCTCCGAAACAAAAGGCATTTAAAATATATCAAAAGATTTTTTTGGCATTTACGAAGAGAACTTTAGTATGTACGTAGAGTAGCGATACTTTTACGACATCAATTCAAGAATATAATTTTACAAGAAATTCTAATTTTTTTAAGTTTCAGCATGTTTTATTTAGTACGGTACCCATGATTGGCCTTAGAGGCTACAAGATATTTACTCGTCGATCTCATCCACCGGCGTTCCTCTCCCTCCAAGGCCACAATAACATCCATAGCCATTATAGTCCAACGGGTTTCTTCCAACCTCGCAAAGGATCATAAGGCCAAACTGGAGAAAATTTCTCTTACTCCGCGCCCAAGAGACGCCTGTTGATTTTTAAAGTTATCAATGTAGTGAGAATCAAATTAAGTCAAGACAGCGTTTATTTATCAAGATTTGGAAAAAGTGTTCTTGACATTAGAGGTGAATCCTGACTGGGAAAATGGGTCTTTAAAACCTTAAAAGGTTTAGGAAACTGGTGTAAGTGTCAATAAAGACCGAAAAAGTAGGTGTGAAGCGAAATAATGAATTATCCTTCAACAACAGCAACAAAAACAACAAAATGTTAGCCAGTCAAATGACAGAACGACCTCATTTACCCTTACCATCTGATTGAAAAGAACTCATCAGATAAATCTAAATCTACATGGAGTGTGCAGGTGGGCAAGTCCAACCCCTCTACGACCTAGTGGGACACGCGTGGCATTTTCTAACAAGGAACGTTTACGTATGCATATCAGAAGTATATCTTAGCTTTGGTAAAAGTGCATAAGTGCATTTTTTCTATTAATTAATAATGTGATGTTGGAACCGATTGCACATACATAGAAACTCGTACTAAATCTTAACACGACTCTGATAGTAACTCTGAAAAAAGAAACAACAACGTAGAGTTTAAATTTACAAGACATGTTTCGACATTCTCATGTCATCTTCAGTTGCAAATGAGTATTTAACTGTTGTACATTTGAATTTAAATTTAAGAGGCATTGCATATAAAGTGGGAAAAACCTGGCTTAATCAGCAATTGAAACATTTAGAATTGTCTCCTTCTTTTTAATTATGTTGTTCCTTGGTCTTTTAATTTATTTTTATTATTATTTTATTTATTTATTTTTTGATCTAGTCAAGCGCGCGCTATTTACATTTTTCGCGTTTTTAACATTCAAATGTAACGTAAGCCCTGACACGTAGTTTGTAACGTACCTTAATTTAAATTCAAATGTACAACAGTTAAATCCTCATTTGCAACTGAAGATGACATGAGAATGTCGAAACATGTCTTGTAAATTTAAACTCAAAGTTGTTGTTTCTTTTTCGAGAGTTATTGTCACTCTGCTGTCTTTACGTCCTTTTGGTAACATTATACACGACTCTGATAGTCTAAGAATCAGTATTTACAACATACCTTTTTCATCACTGATCGCTTCCTTTTCGTCCATAACATTGTTGAACGTTGAAAGGAGAAAAATTTAGTTTATTTCCTGAGCTTAGATTGAACAAAAGCTATTATGGTGCTCAGTTAACTGAGCCATATAATACCTTGCATTTAGATAGATAGATAGATAGATAGATAGATAGATAGATAGATAGATAGATAGATAGATAGATAGATAGATAGATAGCTTTATTAGGAAGTAAAATCATTGCAGCCCCCGGGCCGGCTTAAATACGACTTACTTTACAATGGGAAGAAATTATCTCTTACTCTAAGATAACTACAATAAAAGCCGCAAAATGTAATCTACAATAAAATACAATAAGAGAGGTGTCAAAAGCCACAATACAAATAATTAAGAAAGCTACTAATGATTAAAACTGTTCGCCATGATAAATGTGTTTTTGAACCTATTTGTCTTACAAATCGGTAGCTTGAAGTATCTCTGGCTGCGGGTGCAATATGTGGACTCGTCGCGTGGAGGCAGCAGATCATGGACTTTCATTAAAAAGTTAGAAAAAATCAGACCTGAACAAAGGCCAAATTAAACCGATATAAAAATCGCCAATAATTTTCTGGTTTGATGGCACTTGTAAAACTCTAATCAAAATTATGGAATAGTTTTTATTTAAAAGCTTTTTGAGCACTCGGAAAGACTCTATTAAAACTCACGACCACTGAATGAAAAACTTCCACAGGAATTGATACACTCGGAGTGAAGTAAAGTTTATGTGGCCTGGTTTGACTAGGGAGTTCAATAGGAGTTCAATAAGCTTTCAGTTTGTTACAATGCCGTTATCACAAAATCTAAAAGTGTGAAGTGTGGTCCTTCCGGGGCATTCAGAAGTTTCCTCTCTCCACCATTTGTGACACATTTTAAACATGTTTTTTTTTTTTTTAACGAAACCTCAAGGCTTATTTTTTTTGGTTATTTTTGAATTACGAGCAACTTATCTTCAACTAATGAAATATAAATACAAATGAAAATTGGTGGTTGAAATATCATAACAATACCGTTGATCCTGAAGGAGAACATTCTACCTGCTGTTTTGGTGCCAGAACAAGAAAGATTAACCACACGTACATTTTCATGGCCATGATGAGGTATATAATAGTACGATTGTTCTGAATTCAAAAATTGTGCGTATTAAGTATTACTCACTACACCTAAGTTTATTTTGTTAAGACAGCTGTATTTGATGCTAGAGCCTCAGAAGACAACTTGAATAACTGATTAAGGACTCCCTACGTTGCTTTACTTTTACAATTGAGGGGGATCATGTTATCGTTAATTAACGTTGATAACTAAAGCGCCTTCTAAAATACTGACTGAAGACAACTTGGCAAGCTTGAGACAGTGATTATCCCACTAACGTTTCGATATCGACAATTTTATTTATTAGTTAAAAACATTTTAGAAAAAACTGGAATCAAATAATAAGGAACAAAATGACCGGTTTTTAGTAATCTATCTCACATTTAGGACCGATCCTGGAGACTCCAACAGGAGATGTGTGTGCAAAAGAAAGACTTTGAAGTTATTGAGTGAAAAATTAAAAGAAACAACTTGTCACTAATACAAATCGGTTTACCTAAAGCAAACCAAAATTGATAGGTTGATAATGAAAAAAACCATGCGGCAGGTGTGTAATCCAATTGCTCGTGACACACGTGCAACTCCTCAAATAGCGAAAGAAATGAGTTGGCAAAAGCGCTTTTCTCGGAAGCAGCTGAAAAACTGTTTTACTTCTGAATCGCACCCTGTGTCTACAAAATCTCTGTTTCAAGTTTAATTCTGCCAACATAATGATTTTTATCTTAAACTTTGACTTAAACTTTGATTTAAACATTCAAGGCGTGGATACTGCAGGACCCAAAATCAACCACGCATTAGTAACTGCGATGAATCTAGCCAACAGAGCATTTGGAAAAAATGTATTCTAATTCCTATTTAGTGCTACTAGACAGGAGGAGAGAGTGTGGGGAGGAAGAGGCGTAGGAAACGGTAAAGAGGGAAAACCACCGAGATTACAATAAAAGTTCTTAAAGAAACGCAGCTGCGTAGCTGGTCTTGGCCAAAATGGATTTTCAAGAGTAAAATCATTTAGGACAATGTATCGGCCTTCCCTTTCCCCCACCCCCTCTCCCCCTTGGCATACCTTGAATATCAAAAGAACACACAGGTTGTGATTAATTGTCACAAATGAATAAGGGGGTAAGTTTCGGGGTAAATTTTGTCGAGCATAGTTATATCGTTTAACTTTCTGATGAGCACATGATAAATATAATTATATACAATGCAACTTTCGGACATTTGGTTTCGGAGTTCGGAGTTCAATTTTGGCCATATAATTTTGACTTCCGACTTCGGACATTGGACCTCTAATTTCCGACTTTTAACCTTCCTACTGCACGATTTCTGACTGCGAACGTCCGAAAGCCGATTTCCGTTCACCATCAGCTGCATTTTAAACCGTGACTTCAGTCTCGATCATTTTTTTTCCGCTTTCGATGTAAAAGTTACCTTTACAACTGTCGCCACCTTCGAAGATCTTTCTTTTTAAGTCAGAAGGTTATTTTTTATTGCTTCTTACACGTAGAATCAAAATATGAAATCGATCTGGCTTTTTTTAAAAGGGAGGTGCAGCAGTATCCAGGATCAGGGGGGCATTATCATCCAAAAGTGATCCCGATAACAAAAATATAAACAGTTCTTGATATTCTAAAAGAAATCGGGAGCGTTAGGGAGACTCCAGTTATCGATTTTCAGGACAGTATGGTTTGATTGCGGACACTGTTGTCCGAATTTGAACACTGATGGCTGATGTTAGACCAATGTTGGACTTCGTCTAACTTTACACAGAATTGTCTTATCTTGGACACTAGTGTCGGATATCAGACACTGATGTCCATGGAAATTGTTTTTCTGATTTAGTTATTCAGTAAGGAAGATCATAGAAAAGCAAAACCTTCGTTCTATCTAGTTTGACAAAAACAACTGCCATAGAATCGATTTGTCGGCCTTCCTTTGAAATCAAGTGAAAGATGTGTCAGCTAGTGACAATGACTTGGTTCAAGCTACGAGCGAAAAGTTGTTTATTGTGCGAGTGGCTGTAGCTGTATTTTACATCAACGCCATATTTGTTATGAACAGACAATTCAACAATGTCCTGTTTAAAAATATAATGATAACAGTAGTACTACTAAACTGGGAAAATACAGTCAGGCACTGAATCAACAAATTTATCCTCAGTTTTTTTAAAAACGTATTAACAATGAGCTGAACTTTGGGAAGACTTTTCCTCAGAGTCAATATTCTCTTTGGATAATAATTCCTCGGTCTTTTCTGACTTTTTATGATGTAATTTGGTTTCGTACATCCTTTCCGGCCCTCCAATGGTTAAAGCGGCCAACGGAAGATTGCGAATGGTGGATGCTGTTTCTTTCCGGGTACAATCACGAAGGCAAGTCTTAATGGCTTTCTTGAAATCTGGTTTCAGAAAAGCGTACATAAGCGGATTTACCAGTGAACTGGTTGCTATGGTGAAAAAGGAAATAATGGACAGTGCATATGGGATGATGTTTGGTCTATTGAAGATAATGTCTGCAGTTGTTATGTAGACGATTGGCAGCCAAAAGAGTAGAAAAGCTGAAGCAACTATGGAAAAAACTTTGGCTACTTTGGCTTCCGAATGTAACCGTTTTCGTTCGTTTTTGTGCACTCTAAGAGAATCCAAATTCTTCTTCAATGACAGGCTTCGGCGAACTTGCTTAAACATTCGCACATAGGCAAACGTAATAAAGATGTAAGGCAGGATGATGCCGAAAAACATCATGCAGACCATGTATGCCCTATGTATTTTACGGGTAGGATCAGTTTCCCAAAACAGAGGAAGTAAGGAGTAAATTGCTGGAAGTACCCATGAGAGTGCGAGACCCATTTTGAGTTTCGTAGGCGCCCGATATGAGTGTTCCAGTGGCTTCATTATGGCAACATATCGATCATAGGTCACAGTGCATAGGTTTGCAACGCCCGAGAGTAATATCATGCACACTAAATACCCTGTTACAATCGAAAATGGCTTGATGAGATAGACAGGCAGCAAAACTCCTCCTGTTAATATGTCCGATACAGCGAGTGACACCATTAGCCAGTTCGTGTTGCTTCGAAGATCTTTCTTGAAATAAACCAAGAGGCAAACGCAAAGGTTCGATAAAACGATGAGAATTGAAAGAATGCTCAGAGTCACAACCACAAAATCAGTTTCAGCCATTTATCGGCAGAGCACGTTTTGAAGCAGCGCTGACCTCTCTAATTGTCTTCCTTTTGTGTTTTCCCAAGAAACGTATTCATCTCTGTGGACAGCTTGTTTTGGTGTGATAAAATCGCCAAAGAGTTGGCCATGGTCGCACTATGTTTCCATTGATCACCAGTGCCAAGATTATTCCTAACTTTTTTGTTGTCCGTTGTAGGTGTTCAAGCGAAGTCAATGAATTTATTCTACCATCCTGAAAATCTTTGATGGTTTCCTAATCCCGTGCTGAGCGCAGAGCAGAGATGATTTCAATGTTGTTAGTTTTCCTTCCTTTATGAATATATTGTAAACTCCCAGGAGAGCTCATTAAAAAGCAATAAAAGCTTCCCAGAGTACGATTGAATTACATTACAACACGTTCAAGCTAGATCCTGGCTGCATTCAGTTTGCCTTATTAGAAAGTACTATTTTTTACTTTTTGCACAGAATACTTTTACGGATATTTTTGCGGTGCTGGTAATCCTATCACCTTGTATGCAACATCTCGATCCTGAAAACCAATTATTTAGAAATGTACAATAAACATTGAGATCGGAAATGAACTTAATTGCTCTTTGAAAAAGAAAACTAACCAACCACTTCAGTGGTGCTACTCAGTCGCATAAACATGAGACAATATTTATTTTCTTGTTCAACGCTTTGAAATGCACTAAAGAACAGTTAAGATTCGTTAATGACATACAAAGCTTTCTTCAGTATGAAGAAACTGACCATAGAGCAAGTAGATTATATTCATTAAAATAGACTCAAGTAGAGTCGTGTTTTGGATACTACGACAACTAATGGACATACTCAAGCCAAAAACAAGATAAACGTTTAATAATGTTCTCCTCATTTATGCAAAACACCAACATGAGTCACTGAAACGGAGGGAAGTCGAAAGCCTGTTGTGTTTCCGCATCAATATTGCCCACTTTCCACTTGAGAACCATCTTGATTACTACTGGTATACCTTGTTACAAATGTACACTGAACAGCAGCTGTACCACGCACGAGTGTAATTTGTAATTAGAGTAAACGAATTGAAGGCGAAATTAAACTCGGTTCTATAAAAAATCAAACATGTCAAAGAGTTTATTGGCTAAAAATTTCACAACATTCTCTGTTAAAATCGGTGACCCACTCATGTGAAAGAGGTCATAATAACAATGTTTTATTAAAACAACCGTTTGGACGCTATAATCACTTTTTATGCAAAAGGTCAGCTAGGTTTACACCCTCGCTTGATCAAATAGATAAAGAACTTATCTTCATTACAAAAAGAAAATGGATTTAAAGGAAAGAAATAGAATAATGCTAAGGTCGACAAGAGCACTCTTTTTTTTCTCACGCGTCCATGCTTTTGTTACCTGGCGGCATTCTTTGCACTTCTGAAGATAATTGTACCTGTATTGTTAAACCCATGCCGCAAATTGCGAACAACATTGCTTGAAAACTACTGCCGGCCTCCGAAAAATATATTTTATGTTTAAATCTTTATATCAAAAAAGGTACATTCACCGGATATGGGGCAATCAAATTAATTGTGAGTTTTCAGTATCTCTTAAATTTTCAGTCCAATAATTGGCCTCAAAAAGCGAAAGCCACTCGATTATAAATACATCAATTTTGTAAGTGATCGTCTCAGATGTTAGAATTTCCTTTCTTAGTTTATTGCATTCGCAAACGAATATGATTACATTCTTGGCCAATAAAAATGCAGGATTGTAATTATGATATGCCTAATCTTTTGTTCGCCGACTGGATCGTTAATTCACCGCTTCGGTTGATGGAAATGTTTCTTAAGTATAATTTTAAAACTTAGAGCTCTACGGAATTACTTTTTTTCTGCCATCCTTCCTTCAAGTGTTTACCATTACCAAGAAAATATTGATTGGAAGGCGATATTTTTTTCTCCTAATCGAAAAATTTCAAAATAAACGAAATGCGTTGTTAGGTATGCAAAAATTTGTTCCCAAATTTGATATCTAGACGGACGGTCCTACCTTCTCGTGGGCTTTCCCTCAATTTTGATATAAGTAACTTGATGTTATAATAATGTGCTTTATTACACGACTCGGGCAGTCAGAGGGCCAATAACTAAAATCAACCAATCAAAATGCTCTATTGCCGGTCCAATATTCTCTAAGTATTGGACCGGGCACTGTCCCGAATGGTCCCGCATGATACCGCACTTGTGTCCCTTTGAACTTCAGTCGTATAATAAATCTCTTATTAACCAAGCTTGCTTGGGACCGTACTGGAAGAATATCGGCCCTCCGTCTTTTTTGTAGGGACTGAGCGCAGCGAGGTCGGTACTGTCAAGACCTCGGGCCGATATTCTCCCAGTACGACCCTCGCACTTGGTTAATAAGATATATGTAAATTAAAAATGCCAAGAAGAATGTTTCATGATAAAAAAATATAGACACGATTGTCTATGGTTGTAACTGTTGTGACCCTCGTTTTCGTAAAATATTGAGGCATATTTTGGATAGAGGTCGATGCTACTCAGCGTAAATAAATACAGAGTAGAAGTGCCAATCATAAAGCGAGCCGAAATTATTGATATACTTGTGTCTTGCCTCGTCGATGAAACATTTAATCGATCAATCAATCAATCAATTTATAAACCGTCAATTCCTACCTTTAAGGGTTAAATATACTCTTGGAAAAATCATGTTGGTCAAGTATAACGCTTTAGCCCTAGAAACATTGCAAAGGATAATTGAGTAATACTCAACGGTCATCTTCGATGTAACGACAAAGTTTAATTTGGATTCGGTGTTTTTTAACAACACAACTGTTATTTCATTGTAAGTTTTTTAGGACAGTGGAAATCTGTCAATAGAGGAACCACACAAGGTAGTGTAAGCGGACCGTATCTTTTTAATATATTTTTGAACGATTTGGAGATTTTTTTTAATGGTTGCCCTGTGCTTTTTAAATATGCCGATGATTCCACTATTCTTTCGCCTATCACTAGGAATAGTGACCCGTCTGCCGACTTAGTAGGACAGTTCTTAACATGGTGCAAAGACAATAGAATGGTCTGCAACCCTTGCAAATGTAAAGAGCTGGTTGTTAGAAAGAAAAATCATAATGTACTCTACTCTCCAAATAATAATATTCCCCAATGTAATAGCTTCGTTTTACTAGGAGTAACTTTACAGAGTGACGGAAAATTTGATGAG
Source organism: Stylophora pistillata (assembly GCF_964205215.1). Classification (NCBI taxonomy): domain Eukaryota; kingdom Metazoa; phylum Cnidaria; class Anthozoa; order Scleractinia; family Pocilloporidae; genus Stylophora; species Stylophora pistillata. Next base: position 19,555,985 of record NC_142519.1, read on the forward strand.
CATGTAAGGACTAAGCTTGTCAAAGCAAACAAGTGTTTACACGTCCTACGAACATTGAGAAAGGAACATTACTCTCAGGCAGAGATTGATCATCTTTTTATATCCATTGTTTTGGCTAATTTTAGCTATGCACTTTCAGTCTATGGGGCATCTGAGTCCGATCTTACGGTTGTACAAATTTTTTTAGACCGTTGTCATAAACGCGGTTTTATTTCATTTCCAGTTTTTATCAAGAACCTTTTAAACAAACAAGACCGAAACATTTTGAAGAAACTAAAATCAACGGATTGCCACCCCCTGAAGGACATCATTCCTGTCCAAAAGTAATATGTACACAATCTTAGGAAAAAAGGCTGCGCGCGCCCGAAAATTAATACACAGCGCTTTATGAACACCTTTGTAAATAGGTTGATATTTAAGCTCCATTTATTGTAATGACATACTTTTTAATTCATAATACGTATGTAGATTTCTGTAGTTTTTCCAAATTCATTGTAACATAAGATATGTAGTTTTATCTTATGATGGAATAAAGACTTTTATCATTTATTATAGTAAACATTAACGCCATTTTTCGATTTCTGTTTCTCTTTAAAATATAATGTGATGTTACTGATTCAATTTTTTCTTCTTATGAGTATTTATCACTAGCTAGCCATCTTTGTGTCACTCTTTTTATCATTTGCATTTGTATGTTTTGACTCTCTTGTGTTCATCTAATTTCAGCCCCCTCCCCTCCCCTCCCCCCACAGTAGTTACCTTTAGAGAAACACGGAGCAAGAATTCTCTTAAACCGATTATCACAACAAGAACAAACGGAATCTTTATCCGACACGTTTTACTTCTTTATAAGGGTTGGGGTGTTGAATGATGAGGCTAACATTTCCGTATCTCGAGTCATCATATGGCAAGTAAATAACAAATTAATCTATTAATTGAATATCTGCCGCTGGTTTTATACCTTTATACCTTATACTTTTTCAGTTTCCTCGTTCGAATAAAATTAATTAATTCATAAAAATGAAACGCTGTCAACATATGGTTGCTTGACAGACTGACGAATTATGTATCCACTGAGTTGTGTTAAGTTATTTTTTCCAACATAAGCTACATAACTAATGATTCAAAGAACGAGCAAAAAAATGGATTAAGTCATTAATAGGGGATTTAATTGTTCATGCCCTTGGCGGTCTTGTAACGGGCTGTTTAAGTAGTAGTATCAAGTAAGCATTTTTGCTGGTTTGGGATCAATTAGTGAAAGCCAAACCAGAAAATGACAAATTTTCTTCACCCACATACTGAAGTTATATAATGGCGGCATTCTGTCCTGTTTAATGAATTCCAAGCGTTATATTCACAGTTCTCATAGGTCGGTTTCTTTGCCATGTTTTTCATTTTCAAGGTTCTTTATTATCACAGAAACATCAATAACATATGTTGATCCCTGTTTCTGAGTTGATGTAGGAGTTCGTTTAGGAAATTTTCTCTTGATAATGCCCCGGAAGTCGGGTTTAAAGAATGAATAGACTATTGGATTAACCGCAGAGCCCAATGCGACAGTAAACAAAGAGAAGTGCAAGAGCCAAAGCGGCGATAACATGTCCACAGTGGCTTTGTCAGTGATGGCAGATTCAACACTGGTCAAGTATAACACTGGCGTCCAACTTAACAGGAAGGAAATAGATATCAGTGCAAACATCTTGGCAACTTTCGCTTCTGAAGCCATGGTGTCGTTAGAGTTTTTCTTCGATTTAGTTTTGTTGTCCCCTTTTCCTCGCCAGCTTCCGATACTGCTGTCTCGTCGTAAGCGCCTGACAATAAGCTTAGCTTGCTGAAATATCTGGTAGTACGCCATGCACACAAACAAATACGGCACAACAACGCCCATACCTTGCATCATGAACATGTAGATTGTGTGAGCCATACCTGGTTCTAACCTCCAAATGAGAGGAATAATTGACACAAACAAAGGAAGAATCCACGAACCTACTATGAATTTGACGAAATGTCTCCTCATGACTACATAGTAAATGAAAGGTTTCTTTACAGCCAGGTATCTGTCTAAAGTCACTAAACAAACATTGGCAACCCCTGTGAGCAAAATTGCGCATACGATGTATCTCGTAGCAGGGAGCGCCGGCAAAGCGATGTTCAAAGGCAAAAGGAGCGCACCTGTGAGAATGTCTGACACTGCGAGGGACACAACGAATCCATTAGTGTAGGTCCTTAGCTTGGGGTGTAAATACACCAAGAGGCACACACAGCTGTTAGTAACCACGACCAGCAAACACAGAGAGCCCAATGGGATGGCAATCTCACTTGGTTGCATTAGCGATGGACGTTTCAACTTATTGCGAAATTAAAATTCAGTTTAAGACTTCAAGCGCTGTCTGCTTTTGATTGCTGGTTGACTGACGCGGCGAAAATTGATCCTGTTCTGTTATTGACACAGATGACCGGTTGTAATATGCAAAACTGCGAGACTTAGAGGTATTTATGTATCGCACCCAATCCACTGTTTAAAGGCGGAATTCAATGACAGGTCGGTCGACAAATTGGATATTTCTCTGTCTCTCTTTGAACGGTAGGTTCGCGTGACATAAAAATATCATCTTTGCACTTGGAGGTTGGACGTAAAATAGCGTGATCTACGAGTAAAAGAATGTAATGAACCGGAAAACCATTTTTCCTCCTCAAGTGTCCTTGCTGAGTGGATGAGTACCACGGCATTGAAAAGTGCCATTTGATGTAACTCGCACCAAAACGACTTACCTCTCAGTAATGGAGCGATGAGTTGGATTGCCTGAATATTACTTTAAAGAAACTCTAATAATCAGATATTAGTAAATAACCTCATTTTATAGTTATATTTCGAAATGAAGGGGATATCCGATTTACACGTCCTGTAAAAAAAGGTTTTCATCGAGTAAAGAGAGCATTCTTTTCGGTAATGCTAATGGTATGCGATGTGAAGGCTGTTATTTTCCCATTTTACTGGGGTATTGCCTTGCAGAAGGTTGATAATAACGGATTTTATTCAAAGTTTGCAACTCAAGAGAAATTGGTAGAAAGCTGAATAAAGGAAACGCGATAGAGAGCCTTTTCATTAATACCTAATACCACGATCAGCTTTTTTATGTGTAGTGTTTATATGTTTTCATAACAGCCTTGAACTGGCCTGGCTGTTTTTGCCCAACAAAGGTGGTCCAAGTTTGGAGTGCCTCCTTCCGATATAGGGGTCAAGTTCAGGATATGATATACAATTTCATAAAAAAAACACACTCTCATTGCTCTCTTATGATTGGCAGACCATGGCTGCTGAGTTCCATGATCCTGGACGGAAGCTGTAATTCCATTGTAATTGCTGCTAATTGCCACGAATCGACAAAATTATTGGACATGTCTCGTAAATGAAGCAATTGGAAATACTAGAGGTAAAATGTGTGGTATGAGGTTACGGTGCTTTGAAGAATTCAAAGTATTCATTTCCAATTGACCCGAAGAATGAAATGATCCTCTCGCAGGTTAGCAATAGATAGTTGCGTCCAGAGGATAATTGGCTTTCCTTATGATAATAAAGATCTAATAAGTATTACGTTTCAAATGCACGCATAAATACCACACTTCTGTAAGAAGGAAAACCAAATGAAAAATACATCTGCGCTTACTAAACACAAACATCAAACGTTTAGCCGCGGGAATCTTAAACAGATGAGACCAAATATTTCATTTCTAATTAATTCGTACAACTAGTCCACTCAAAGTCTTATCATAGTACGGCTCATTAGATGTAATCTAATAGCGATAATGATTTAGTGCTTACATTTTCAAGACAACGGATTGTTTTGTTTTGTTGTATTTGTTTTCATTCGTTTTTCCGAGTCAACTTTCTAATGAGTTTAAATCGACAATACTAAAAAGAAATCGGAGAAAGAATATAAAGACAAAAACCTGAAAGGTCGAGTAAGGAAAATCTCGATTTTCTCTTTTTTTTGTCCCGATATCTATGTACTTAAGGTGTTTGGAAAATGAATAATACGTAATTTGTGTGCGATTTGATGGGGGGGGGGGGGGGTATGACAGAAAAAGGAAAAGCTGTGGAGTCGTGGGGAGAAGTTAAGGTTGCTGAGTTGGTCAGTAGTGAAAAGTGCAGAGCGCCTTGATACCGTTAAATCCTTATTCTTCTCCGCACGACCTTTGTCCAGTATTCTGTTAAATTTCATCGAACAAGATCAAGAATGAATACACTGCACCCCTTGTCTTTTATGAAGTGTGTACTTAGTCGTGAGAAAGAGACAAAGAAGCGTTGTACATGCCTTAAACAACGGTAAGGAAAATATTTCTGAAAAAAATTTACCTCTTTCTTGACGAACCTCTTAAATATTTATGGGAGACTGAGAAATGTTCAGACCTGAAAACTATAACGGGAGTTTTCTTTACATTTTTCTTTTCCTTAATTCTTGAAAGTCTAATTAGGATGTTCCTATTGGGCCGAACATTCCCATCTATAACTTCATTACAGGGAGTACCCGGCCCATCTGTGAAAACAAAACCCTGCAAATTCTTGTTGAATGAATTAACACATCTATTTGCATGCTATAAAACATTTAGTTCACGTTCAATGAGTTATCTCTTCAAGGCTAAATAGATAACTGATAAATAGCGGTACAATAAGGGGATAATCTCTTTATCACTGTGAAAGTTATAAGATCAAATGAGATTTAATCACAGACGTGTTTAGAAGGTAGAAACTGTATCTATGTTTCTTGACGGATGACTAATCTGTGTACCCGCTACGTGGGATACTCGAGAAGAGAAACATTTAGTCTCAGAAATTCTATAATAGGGTAATGGTATATTGCATGAAAACCCTGCATAATATGATTTTCCAATTCTTTCGTGCTTGAATGAGAACTGTTTGAAAAATGAAGATTTAGCGCCAGAGTGGTTCCACTATGATAAAAAGGTTACTTGGGTCGTGCACTTTGGTCCCCGAGTTCTCACTCATTGAACGATCCGTTCCAGTCACGACAAATTAGAAAACGACGTAAAGAACATTTCTTACTTTTCGTAACTCATACCAATTTTCCGTTTGGACAAAAAAATTGATCGCAGTAAAAAACGTAATGAACTGCAGAGACAGACATTTTGCAAGAAAGAAACGTGCTCTAACAGTTTAAAAGCTCCCAAACTAATTTCCGCTAAGCCACTCAAACACACCAAAACAAGATAACAAATTGAATATTCTCACATAGCATAAAGTGGACGATGTGACTTAAGACACGTATGCTCTGTCCTCACAAGTGATGCAGCATAGTTTTCCAAGTGGATTGAGCGGCCTAATAAACAAAAAGAAGTAAAAAGAAATCCAATAAAATCAAAAAGTACATTAAAAAAATAGCTGAGTGAACAAATAAATAGTTGGATGAATAGGCACCCCTTAATGCCAATTGAAACCATAAGTAGACCAAAATATTAAAAAAAGCTGTCTTATTTTCACATTCGCTCCTTAGTGAGGCACGACGAGCATTGACAATGGCGTCTTCACGAATCGCGTGTTAAGCAATTATCGAATGAGTTTGAGCATGATATCATGAATTATCAATGCCGAACTCTGATCTATCTGCCGAAGACGAAGGCTGAGTCAGATAACACAGACCCGGAATTTGATAATTTATGATATCAAGCGAAATGGAATTCAATAATTGTTTTATTTTACACTTTTTAAAATAATCTGCAAAAGAAGACACTTCTCTGCGTTCAGCAAAAGTTTGAGAACACTACACTGACGAGGGGCTTAGAAACTAGGCAGACTTTGAACTCGACATAATAACCCAGTACCTTATCATGTCAACTCTACAGGCGCCATTGCATATTGACTGTATGCTCTCGACCAATCATGTAATGTATAATGATACCATTTATTGCGCACTAGGAGTGACAAAATTCAAGTGACTCGCCCTGAAATGGAACTGAAAAACTTGCTCCGTGATAGTTATCCGCTTAGTTTAGTTTATTGAGATTTGCCACTGAAAAATACAATTTACAAGTAAATACATGAACAGAGACACGCAATAAATAAACAAAAATATAATGGCAGGAGAAAAATACAGGGCGAGCCCCAATTGACATTTGTCCCCTTACAAAATATAAAGAATAGAAAAATATAAGTTACATATGCACTTATGTACTTTGTCTGTAGATTAAAATAATTTGCCGACCAACTGCTACACTTAGTTAGGGCGGAGTATAAAGCGTGAGCTTTTCTGTATAAAACCCCTTACTGTTGCTTACTGTTGACAGCAGTGCAAATTTGCAGCTTGTGGATGTATTTAGTAGCAAACGTCACTGTTATAAGACTCACCTCCCTGCAAATATCCCCCTCGAGGCCATCGAGCTGATAATTATCTCCTCACTGTTGATTACTTGGCAACTTTTGGGTGTGTTTAGAGTAAACTTCACTTTTGTAGGCGGCCGCCACAAGCTTGCAAACTCCACTCAGGGTCAGGCAAATATATATGTAAAGATTTCTATGACAACTTCTTCTTACGATTCGAAATGATTCATATTTCGATTGTCGAAGCAAAGTCTTTGTTTCCTTTTAATTTTTCTTCCAAAGGCGTTAAAAAAATAACCAAACTTTTAATTTTTATACGGCTCTAGAGGTGAACTAAGCTTTAGAACTGGAATTGACCGGCTCTAGCAGCTTGTCAAGCGGATAGATAATGAGAAACAAGGAAAGTATAAAATTGGAGATGTTTATTCCTATGGCATCAGATTATCCTGAACAGGCAACAAAGAAACACATGGATACAAGTTGAGAAAGTTAAGACTTACGTCCTGGGCGTGAGGGGACATGACTGGTTAACTTAAAAGATGTGTTTGACTTTCTTACACTTCAAAGGCGCCGTCTCAGAAAGCGCTGGAGAAATAAATATCCCAGTATCAACAACAGGTCCAATAAAACCGTCATGAAGAAAAACATAAAAGCAAGGAATGATAAAAGCGATATAATTACAGTTTAAAACCGAAAATTTGATTGATAGGAATTTAATGAGGAAGAAAAACAACCTTTCAAACTACATGACACCAACAAAACGTGTTATTATCGATAATGACAAATATCGGTGCTTTTATGTTTCTATTAATTCATTGAAGGTTGAATCGATTGTGAGTAATAGATACATCATGCTGGTTTATGAGTGAAAAAAAAAACCGCCCAAAAAAACAGAAAAACAAATAAAAAGTGTTTAACGGTCACAAATTAGAAAAAAGAAGGATAGTTCTAAAACTTGACATGTATATTCAGCACCAAAGCTGATTCATTACAAGCCAAATTCATTTACTTTTCACACGTCAATGTGTAAACAAAAAAAGGAAATTAATTTGATCGTACGAAAATAAGTATTTTCTGATCGCTACCAGGGTTCTTCAAATCCCAGATGGTCTGAACTCATGTGGAAGGATAAGCTCGGAACAATTCTTGAAAAAAGTAGGTGTCTTTTACCCAAAATCTTATAAACTTTGGCATTGAGGTTGATCAAGCTAGTTAGTTAAGACTTTACTTAGCTTACTATTCCTTGGTATTCGTTTCAAACTATTTGCTAAATTCGAACGTGTGTCATACCAAAACGATTCTGCAAGGTCCAGCTGTAAAAGCCGACGTTTCGAGCATTAGCCCTTCGTTGGAGCGAATAGAGGAATTGTGGGTTGTGTGTGCTTTTGAAGGCAGAAAAAGGAGCTACAGGATTGGTGGGAACATGGCAACGAGAAAAACACGAATAAATTAGTGGAATGAAAAGCGTTCGTTGATACCTGTGGGATTTAGACTGCCGGTTTGAAAGATGAGCTTTTGTTCAAGAGTTTTCTGGCTTTCTGTGCTACCTAAGTGTAAGGAAAGACCGCAGATTGCCATGTGTTGCTTAGAATGATTAGGTAAAAGCAACGTAATAGCAACGGTGGCCAATTTACCATTTCAACTTTGTTGATATATTCAGATAATAAACTCAACCTGTTTTAATTAAATAATTGCAGTTCCTGAAGTTCAAATTTTGGATGTGTCAATTTTTTTTCATTCGATCTATCATATTTGATACTGGTTATAATAGAATTAACGTAAAATCTTCTAGGGATAAGAGCAAGACATTAAAGTCCCTTTTTTGCTCCTTGCAAACAAGATCGTTCTGAGAAAGGGTGTGGACAAAACGTGGCCTACCCTGTGGCCTACTCTATGGCCTACCGGTGGTCAGATCTTCAAAAGGATAGCATTGCTGGAAACCTTTCAACGTTTTCCTGAGTACTATCATACCAACGACTTTCTTCTGCTGTTTTGGGGGCCACATTCCTATCAAAATTTCTTAACCTTCTGATAGAATAACGAAATCGAGGAACAGAAGCCGGTTAAACGCAACTTTTGGGCAAACATCATCATATCAGCTATCCTTTCAAATTAGTGCAATACTGGCCCTTTCTTTGGAAAAAGCAAGTAAAGTTTGCGAAATGTTTACGACGGCGATGCGTGCGTGTCCCGGGGTGCTCGTTGCAAATTTAATACTCTACAGCACTTAAGAGGCACTTAAAAAATTGGCCTGGCACGTTATGTTTGCTTTTTCTTTCCCGTATATGCTCTCCGATATAACGCCGTTCCTGATTACATTTTTACACTAGCACTCCACTATATGTCACCAACTGACCGCCATTTTGCATATCCTCTGCGACGCAATTTTCCCTTTCGTAAACGACCGTTGCCATTTTGAAACGGTCGTTGCCATTTCCGAGAACAGTCGTTTCCATTCATTACAAAATGGCAACGACTGTTTCGACAAATGACAACGACCGTTTCAAAATGGCAAAATTGACCGTTTCAAATGGCAACGGCCGTTTACGAAAGGAATTACGCCTTTGCGACCACGTAATATATTGGCCCCTCCTCTCCCTTCCCCATTAACCTACCGGTATAGTTGAGTGCTGTGATATTTGCAGTGTTTCGTTCCCTCGGACGTTGAAAATCGTGTTAGCGACCTCTTAGTATACCCTTTTGTAGGCCAGCGTATTCGTTCGACTCTTACTGATTTTATTTTTATGTTCTTAAAAATCTGCCTACCTGTAGGCCATACGTTAGGCCATAGGTTAGGCCACAGGGTAGGCCATAGGGTAGGCCACAGGGTAGGCCATGGCCTAGGCCACGTTTTATCCACACCCTCTGACAGAACTTCATTCGCTCTCAGTAATGAAACTAGGATACATAGGGTCCACTCTGCAGCGGCAACTGACTCTAATATGTTCATTGTCAAGATTTAGAAACTTACCTTACAGATACGCACGCTGAATCAGCACCTTGGGAGTACTGAAGATAAGTGCAATCATTGGTGTCGATAAGGATACACCACTGTCTCTCCCACTTTTCAAATATTGGCATACTCGATTGGCATAGTCACATCGAAAAACTAACGAAAAAGATCGCCTCTGGTATCGGGGCCCTAAAGCGAACACCTGATCCCAGCATCAACCTTACATCTCATCTACCAAGCTTTAGTAAAACCTCACTTTGATTACTGTGACATTGTTTGGGGTAGCTGTGGGAAAACGCTACGAGACAAACTGCAGAAATTGCAGAATAGAGCAGCCCGTGTGTTGACATTCTCTAACTATGATGCTGATGCAACTGAGCTACTCGAGTTTTTAGGGTGGAAAAATCTTGCACGCCAGCAGGAAATCCATAAAGCCACCATGATGTTTAGATGTCTGCACGGGCTAGCTCCAAGGTATCTATATTCAAAGTTTACGTGGCGTGACTCTGCTTATGACCTCAGGGACTCTGAAAATAAGCTTAATGTTCCACTACCGCGCACTAATTATTATAGAAAAAGCTTTAGCTACAATGGCGCCACATTATGGAACAGTTTACCACGCGATATAAGGAACACAGAGTCTCTGGGGTTATTTAAACGTAAGATCAATGACATTTTTAAAGTCTAACGCACGGCATTCACGGAAAACAGCTTTAGTGTTATAGTATGTAGTTTTAATTTTAAATATCTTAGCGTATGTGATATGTATTTTTATAGGCTGATGAATTGATCGTGTCTAAATAAAGATTACAATACAATACAATACAAAGAGCGCATTACTGCATTCGGCTTTGCTGCGGGTAATGTCCAGGTGAATACAGTAACCATTCCATTTGGTTTTGGTTTTAAGTTTTGTGGTACCTGAAAAAAGAAAATAATATACATACTTTTGAGATAAAACATGTGAAAAACATTTAATGTAAAGTAATGTGCCTAGCGAGTTTCGTAAGGATTTTCGTATGTTCCCAGGCGCTCACTATTTTTACGAGCTCCGTAGACTTAAAGGCGAGGAAAATCTAGAGCGATGAGCAAAATGTACCACATGCTACACCATAGAATAAGGGATGAATTATTCTATCATTATTTCAAACCAGTACTTTGGCTATTAGTTCTCGTAATAAAACCCTAAGCCTTTTTGCAGTATTGCATCGATCGCCTAGGGCGTGGGCGAAAGACGAAAACGACTGGCACAAAACCACGTTATAATGATCAACAAAATGGCCAATGAAACGGCTCGTTGCTTACAAAAGCGAATTCTAAAGAAACGGGGGCAAAAATTGATCCTTTTATTTCTTAGTTCGTGGGGGAGGAAGATTGCGTGACGAGCCCAAAGAAAGTCTGCGTAGAAGGCTATTGCAACGCGAGCTTTGGTAAAAGTGACTGAAACTATTTAATTATATATGATACATTTAAAGGAAACAAATTTCTATTGCATTAAAAAATCCAACCCAAATTATGGCTTTTTTAAGTTAAGAGCAAAAAGAAAAAAGAAAAGAAAAGCTAACAGCCGATACCCACCCCTCCTTTATTTGCACATTTTATCATCCACCTACCTTAGCGAGGACGTTCCAGAGAAATTTCTGGCGTTCCTTGGTCATTAGGGACAAATGTTTTCTTTGGTTTCCCTCCATGTGTTCTTCCTTGTTTTTCCTTCGTATTGCCTTTTCGCAACCTTTCATAGGGCAGATACACACTCTTTCTCCACAATCAATCGAATGAGATGGTATTAAACTCCTTTTGAAATAAAAAGAAACCTTGTCAAAAATGACATGCAGTATTAATCATCTCACATCCTTATGCCGTGTTTTGCTTCTTACTGGTACAGCTTGTAACACCAGGCTGTTTGAGAGCTGAATGATTAATACGTTACATAACCTCTAAGCATTCAGGTTACTCGGAAACATCGGATGATATGATTCCATCGTAAGCGCATTTAAGGATAATTTTTAACAGGATAGGTTACTCTTTGGATCATCATAATTTAAAGTATACTTAAGCGTGGTGAAGGGAACTATATGAAATTAGGCAAAACAATAACGATATCATGATTAAATAAAGAAATCAGCTAAGATATTCTCTTTATATGTTTGCTCCTGAGGTACGTAAAGGAATTATAGAAATCAAAAGATACCCATAATTAGAATTTGCCCTTCTGATGCCACAAGGTGATAAAAAAAAAGTTGGTATCACGTTGCAAGTTTTGCGAAAAGACAAGGCTTAACTCACGTATCTTCCAAAAGTCCTATTTGAAATTACCTCGTGATATTTTGTCCACATTTAAGTGGGCAAGGCACCTCTGTAACACTACAAGTTAGATCTCCGTGTTTCTTTTTATCTTTTCTTTTGAAGCTGATGCCACATTTGCAGAGGACTTCCACCATTGGACACGTCGCTTTGTGTGCGTCTAGTTGTTTCCTTTTCATGCTTTCTTGGCATTCCTGACAATTTAATTCTAACTCCGGACACCGTTCTAGGTGATCTTTGGCCCGGTTTAGCGCAATATTCTCTCCGCAGCACTTGCACTGCCCATGGACCATCCCAAGCATGGTATTCGCGAGGCGGTTTGAGCAGAACGCCGTCACAGGCTGATGGCACATCTCGCATGTGCTGGATTGCCCTTGGCTTGTTTTCTTAAACATATCCACGCAGAAACCACAAAAGGAATGGCCACACGGTGTTGCTAGTTCTGCGTCTAGAATGGGATTCTTGCTGTAAAAGAGAAGGCGAAGTAAGGTCAGGAAAATAGCTCCAGGCTGGCATGTTATTCCGAAAATGGCGTGAACTGTATTATCCACTCAAGACACAAGTTAAATATTTATAGCAAATGGTAATAACTTCAACTTACCAAACATTACACAGGTATTCATTCAGCTGGGATAGAATCGCTGAATGCGATGTAGTAAAAAACGAACGAGAGTGACTCATGTTTGGTAAGTTTAAAATGGCTTGTCGTTTCTCTTCGCTCGGAGGCTCTCTCTCTTTCTCTCTCTCTAGCTTTTGTTAGGAGTGTGAAGGAATAAACCGCCTACGTGGTAGAATATCCAAATTCACAGGAAACAACTTCCCTTCAACAACCAATAGGAAAGTAAACCACAGTGACTCTCGACAAGCACTCGCGCACTTTGATAACAGGTATATTAAAGTTGTATTTCCACACCTTATTCAATGACAAAAAGTGTTCATGGGACAATGATTATTTTAAGAGATACTTCCTGGTACTGCACTTATAAATGGGAAGATTGCATTTTGTTTAGATAAACATTTTCCACAGGCTGAGATCTCCAATGTCTGCATATTTTCAACATTTAAGTTGTTTTAAAAAATCATGTCGAATAAGTCATTCAAGAATACGTAGAGCACGTCTGCAGATTTCGAATTATACCTTGCTTAATTTTGGAATGACATTAATTCTTGAGTTATTGTCGATTTCATTACGACAATACTACTTTTCAAGTTTGACAAGTGCTTCGCTTCGTTGTATAAAGTTCTGTTTCTACTGAAATCAAAATTGCTTATCTAAAATTGTGATAACCACCGACAGTTTTTGCGGTTATGTGTGGCTGGATTAGAAGGAAGGGGGGGGGGGTTGTTTAAATAAGTTGTGAGAACCAATATTAATGGTCAGAAAAGAATGAATGGATAAAATCAACTATTAACTAAGGGAGTGCGAACCTTTATTGTTTGGATGAGCAAACCTATCGAAATCAGTTTTGCTTTGAATAAACGATTCCTTTCTCTAGAACCTTTACAGTGTATAAAAGTAGAGATTATTAGGGCCACCATTACCTATCGACGAAAAGGACTTTTCATTTCATTTGATGGGCATAGTTGTTCGCATCTTGTTGATACTGAAATCAAAATTATGTAAAAATCGCCAACAGTATTTCCTTTGTGTGGGTGGAGTCACAGAAAATAGGCTATTATTTAAATAAGTTGTGAAAACCTATCTATTATCACAAAAGAAATGAATGGATGAAATAAACCATTAATTAAGCAAGTGCGAGCCTTTATTTGTAGAGTATCATTGAGCTTACCCATCCGTTTTGCTTTCAACGAATGACTCCTTACTTTGTGTCACATTGGCAATAATCATTACCTTCTGGTTATGTCAGTTTATTAAGTCGCGAGATTCACTTTATTTCAACTATTCATTTAGAGGCGATGTGCGAGAAAAAAAAAAGCGAAAAATTAAGCCGAAAGTGTCGGTAATGAAATTGTTCACAATTCCAAGATTGCTTAGCCTCGCTGAGCAAAAGATATAAAGGAAATTTCCCCTTGCTGTGTTGCAAGTTTAGGAAAAGTGATGGTTTTTCCGCCTTGTTTTGGCCTTATCAAAGCCCGAACACTTCGTTTTGGGGTGAATAAAACAAACACTTTTCAAGAGGCATACTGGAGTTTTCATGGAGTTGCTATTATTTATAAGGGATAGTACGTTGGTACTATTGCCAGAACATTTTCGAAAACGGCTTCCAGCCCGCGCCAATCTCGCCACATGTGTTCGTCAAGGAAATCCTGGATGTCCCTTTGGCGGATTCCTTTCTCCCTCTTTACGTAGTACTTGACGCGCGCCCACGCCGACTCTGCCTCTTGTGTATGTACGCCAGTAACGGGATCAACGAATTTGTTCTGATGGACAACTATTCTGTGCATGGTCACGGTAGGAACGTACAGATGAAGGTTCCTGTACGCAGCCCAGTCGTCAGTGTGCACTTCTGACCCAGGCAGGAGGACCCTTTGAAGAATATTGGACAATGTTCGGCGGTCTCTTCTCCTTACAACTTGAAAGTAGCCGCGACAAGGACTGTGTTCCGTAGAAATCACGCCAAACACCCACACTTCATCGCTGGCCCTGCGACCTCTTTGATACTATAACGATTAAATTTTTTAAAACGGAGATTTACATTGGCATTCATGCTTGTCAAAATAACGATTAACTTTGATTTGATGCGTGCGAAATCAAGCACCCTCTTGGCATATGAACCCTCCTTCTTACCAGATTTAATGGCGGGCGTTAGGCGTTTTTGTACTATGGGCATGGTAGCCAGAAAAACGGACAATTCTTCAACCTGGCTGTGCTCGCGAGCACATGTATGACTTGCAGCAAGAAAAAATGCTTGCGGATCAAACCCTATTAATATTTCGTGGTAAAATAATTTTTCCGTACGGAGAGTTGGATGTGTCTGATACTTGGCGGCAAATCTGAAGACTACTCTGATTTTGGGATGTTCTAAGCTAGTAGAGGGGGGCGTATTACAGGGGGGCAATCTTAAAAGGGGGCGTAACCTCTGTCAAACCATAAGCAAATAAATAAATGAGACTTGGCGAGCCCGGAAATTGATAGATTTCCTTTAAAAGTTGTCAAGAAGTTGCTACAAAACTAAGTTTTCAAACAGAAGCCTCTGTTTGAAATGAAAATGACAGTGCACTTACTCACCTTCGATTTGTGCTTGAATTAACTTTCGTCACACTTGACCACGTACACACGCCCGCCAAATGGGGTGACTGGTCTATCTTCTATATCTCTCTAACAAATGAAGCGGAGCGTGGCAAACACGCGTCCGACGGTGTTTTTCGTAAATCCAACCATGGAAGAAACTCTAGAGCGCAACTCGCGCTGACTCCACAGATAGATCACAATTAGGAGTTTTTTCAGGGCAATCCGGGGAAACTCGGCGAAAAAACTGCCTTCTCTCAGAGACTTTTTGCCTCTACAGCCTTTGCATCTCCTTATAAGAAAAATATTTAATAATTATAGACAAGGATCGATTGTTAGTCATTTTGCTTAAATTTGGAAAAGGGAAAGCAGTGGTCTAACTCGTGAAGAATTCCGATTTATGATGATCACTTATTTCAATGCTAAACTAACTAGTAGTATGTCAGTGATAGAAAGTAAATATTAAAAAAAGTTTAGTATTGGTACTGTCTATTCTTACCACACATATCCATCTACGTGGTCTGGTGGATTTCTCTCTTCTAATTCCATTCCTCTATTGCATGGCACGCATCTCAGAGGACTAGCTATCAAGTTCTGCCGCTGTAGCCAAGTTATTACATAGAGGACTGGACCATCAGTAAGCCTGTTAATGTCCATGAGATTCATCTTGATGCTCTTCGGATGCTTGATTTGCCGGATTTTACTACTTATCTTGTGACTGCTAAGAAACCGCTACCGCTGCGAAAACGAGAGGCGGAACTGCGGTCCCTTGTTCTGTCGTTCTTTGAAATAATATTTTCGCACTTTGTTTGTGGCCTTTTCACAATAACCATAGAAATTCTCATGCCCTCATTAGTCGAGAGTCATTTTCAATCTTCGCCACGAAGGCTAAACCCTTTCTCTCGTGAAAGAAATGCACAGTTCTGAAATATGGACAATGACGAGTGTCCGAGTTCCAAGATTGGCATGCACGGAGAAAATTTTTAAGAGGAACTTGTCGAAGTGAAAGAAGTACGTGGCGAAAGAAAATCTTCAGAAAAAAAGTGCCGGTTCTCGGTTCGCAAGGAGGATAGAGGGCGAGCTTGTGAAAATACTTAGAGACGCCGAAGTGAAGGGCACAAAAATAAAAATGAAGTGGGTGATAATAAAATTCAGGGTAAAAGATTCTATCAATTCACTACTTAACACGAGGTAGTGATTCTCATCGCCTCTTTGGTTACACTGTCAACAACACACACGTGAAAAAAGCAACGATCGATCATTTCACGTGCGGGTGATTTTTGGAAAACCTTGGCGCATGAACTGTACCTAAGAGATAATAATCTATTTCTACATAGATTGTGCTCAAAATACTGCGCTATCTACTGCGAAGATCGTGCATCATACGTATCTAATACCGAAGTTCAAAATATATGAACTTCATATATTTCATTGTATCTGATTTATCACTTTCACGGGTTTATTACGAATCAACTTAACGGCCTGCTCCCAGTTGGCTTGTTAGCTCAATTGGTAGAGCGCTGCACTAGTATCGCAGAGGTCAGTGGTTCGAATCCCGTACAGGCCTGATTTTTTTTTCAGGTCTGATTTTCGCTATTGCTTAAATAGCGCTATCTACTGCGAGGATCGTGCATCATACGTATCTAATACCGCAGTTCAAAATATATGGACTTCATATATTTCATTGTATCTAAAGAAAACCCACTCGGTCTTTTGTCGAATTCAACTCTCAATTCTTTGCGAGTGTAAGCAGAGAGCCCAATTTTTTTTGGCATTCTTTTTTTATTTCCTCTCTGAGAGTTGCAGTCTCTTCCTCATCTTTCTCTGAAGAATTTCGCGAATTATTTTTTCTGATTTCTTTTTTCAAAGAATAATATTAATCAATTTCGCTCAGTATCAAAGCGAATTCGGCATCTGTTATCGAAGAGTCTTTCATGGCCTTTGACACGAGTCTGCTGATTGTTCGTTGCTTCGCTTCATCAAGAGAGACGGTTTTTTCATGTTTTTCAGTCTTTTTCACGAGAGATTTGTTCGCGAGAGTCGTCGCAGCAGACGCTAAAGCAAGCAAACCCGCAATGCTTGTCAAAGGCACAGAAATTATAATTCCCACACTGCTCAAAGCACCTGCGAAACCACCTATCGACAAAAGAGCTGCCGTGATGGATGTGACTGACGATGTTATGCGGCACACAGGTTTTACTCTCTTGTATTTTTTTGCGACTTTCTGGTGATGTGAAATCTCATTTTCAATTTCCTTCTGGCAATCACAAATCTTTTTCAACCTTAAATCAGAGCCTGAATTTGGGAGAGAAGGATACAGCGGTGGTGCACTTGGTAAAATATTTTCAGCAGACATTTTTAAGAATTAGATTATTTCAAACTCAAATCTCATTGGCATTCCACTAAAATCAATTATTTGTCATTTTCATCAGTCACAGAAATCTTCATTGATGTGATGTCATTCCTTTGAGATATTTTTCGCGGTGATGGGGTCTCAGAAAAATAGTTTACCCTCTCAAAGGGTTCTCCTGCAATGTCAAAACACGCAAGAACTTGTGAAGGCTTTCCATTGAATAAATTTTCATTCTCATCCAAAAGATCACAGCGGACAAGATAGTTGTTAAATGATGAAAAAGTTTTGACAAAATTGATTTTTTGCAAACGCCGTTTAATTCCAAGAAGATCAGCCAGATCATTATCAAGAAGAATCCTTTTGTTTTGAGGATTTTTAATTTCCAAACTTGCCCTTGCGGCATTCAGTCGTACTTTGACTCCTTCGTTTTTCAATCTATCCTCAAGAGCTTCGCCAAGGCTTTTCAGTGAATAATTTCCTTCAGGAATTGTCTTTACAGATGAATTGTCCTGAGCATCAAATATAGATATTTCTCCAGAGCGACTCAAGTTGTGCCATGAGTTGTGAAGAGAACAGCTCACCAGCCTGATATGCTCAACGCTTCGCTCAACAAGATTCAAAAGAGGTTCTTTGAGGAGAACTTGAAATCATTTGAAACTTCAATAATTGTCAACAAAACCATTTTGATTTAAAAAAACAAATTAAAATGTTCATTGCGTGCGGGTTAAGATCAGATGAAGCAAAAAAGAATTGCTGAGAAAAAAAGAACAAAAGCCTGGAATGATTTCCAAGCACAATATCCGAATGCAGATTTGAGCAAGTTCAAAGTGCAGGTAACATTCTTTAGCAAAAAGGAGGGAAAAACAGAAGTTTACTTAAATCGAGCTGATGGTGTTCAAATTAGCGTCTCAGGATCAATCAGAAAAGACTGGGATGATGAAATGAAGCGTGCGCTTGGAATAGCAGGGTTTCCCATTGAGCTCACTTTGAATCCTTCTGCAATTAAGGAGGTTCCAGCAGTTCCATTTCACGAAACTTCGACAAGTCACCTTAATGAAGAGATAAAGATATTTGTCACCCCAAATCAATATTTCGAAGCAAAATTCAGAGAAATATTCACAAGAATGAAAATTCAGCACAGCTCAGACGCAGAATCAAAGAGATGGCTTGCTGGGCCAAATATGAGCTACTGGCCTCAACAACTCAACTTTGCTGTGTGGTGCGCTACTTCAGGCTGTGGAATCTCTCGTGAACTACTTGACATGGTTCCAGAACAGATCAAGTCGTTTCTGCAGTTTCACATTTATTTCACAATCAGAAGAATTCTCTTTGAGATGGGTGGAATACAGAGTGGATCGGCTCTCCCGGGCGACACAACTTTCAGTCAGATGAAAAATAACTACGATCAGCCGTCGTTCAAAAGATTGTGTTCAGAATTTGGAATTTCGTCAAGCACAGACTTCCGCTTTGAAGAAGGAGGCAATCACGGTCTCGGATCTGTTTTCATTTATGTCACAAATACTGGACCTATGGTAACTGCAATCCCATATCCTGGTGACAACAAGTTCAGCGATGAAGGTAGAAAAGCTGAAAAAGGCAATCTGATATATTTCATAAGGAATGACAATGTTAAAGTTGAAAAACAGTTTGAGTTTTTCATGGCAGATAAGTCAGAAGGCTTGGCGCAAGCCGGGATGGCGAGATTGAATCAGTCGATTGAGGCATTTAATTTGTTTATTGTATTCTTGGTTCGCAAGTCAATGTAAGATCATCCATCTTGGGTTTATCAGGAAGTGCGAAAGAGGCACAGAGTGAGTTCCTTGTTTTAGTTGAGGATGCGATCAGAATGACAGACATCTCAAGGAGCGTGCAGAGGTTTCAGCTCGCGATTGATGAGACGAAAGTCAGACTTGATCTTGCAATCTCACCAGGTAATTGGCTCATGCCTTCAAATCTTCTTTTGAACACACAGAGCACAGTTGGGTATAATAACAAGCTGAAGAAGGCAAGCTCTGACATAAAGTTTGGGGTCAATAAATCAGTGAATTTGGATATGAAATCAGTCGGAGTTAAGCATATGAATGGGGGCTCATCAACAATCAAGAGACCTACTTCTCAAAAGACTTCAACTGAGGTTCAGTCTGAGGCTACGAAGACAAGCGTGAGCAAGATCGACAGCGGGAGCGATACAAATCATGATAAAATTAAGGTTGGATTGATTTCAGTTGGATTGGTCTCTGCCTTCCTGATTCATCGCCTTTTGTTTTGAAATCGCTCAACCACGAATATGGCAACACCCATTATCAGAGCCCAAGCATTTTGTCCGAGAAAGCTGATCACTGAGCCAGCGGCTCTGAAAACGAAGCCGACTATTGAACCAATGAGACCTGGTAAAATTCCAGCGATCTTTTTTCCAAGAGTCTTCAGCCCGTTCCCCACCACTTTTCCAACAGTCTTCAAGCCTTTTGTTTTGTGCTCACAATCACTCCAATCGTTGTTCCAACTGCCAAAACAACATCAGAGACTGTAAAACCATACTTTTTGAAGATGTTTCTCACTCTCTCACGGAGCGATAATCTTTCTTCTATTCTCTCTCTTTCATTCTCAAGTGCGTCAATCTGCTCTTAATTTTCTGCTATTCTTTCTCTTGATCGTTCTCTTATAGCAGGGTTTTCATTCTCACATCAGCAATATCTCGATCATCTTGAATTGACTGTTGTAGCTTCTCAATTTCTTCGTCCTTCTGTGCAATCAAAACCTCTCGCTCTGGGCCAAGTGATTTTTTAATTTCTTTTGAGAGACTTGGATTTAACCTCTGCTCATTTGTGCCTCTTTCTTCAATAAACAAAGGATATGTCTTCTTGCCTTGACCAAACATCTTCACTTACAACCTTCCTTTCTTGCTCTAAGAAACCTCAAGTTCTGAAGTTTCTGCCTCAGGAAAAATTGTAGTAAGTGATTCCCATGCATTCTCATTTGAAGTTAAAACTCGCGAACCAAAAATATCACCTTCAATAAAAGATGTCTCAGAAGTTTTTGAGCCCTTTTCTTGCTCTCTGTTCATTGTCGTCATTGGAATTTCTTCGCCTGAGGGCCCTGGAGTTGAATTCTTGTCTGGTTGAAAAGGTGTTGTTGTGTCTCCTTCATCATCATCATCATCATCATCATCATCATCATCATCATTATGTTCTAACAGAGGATCAGTATCTCCAAAATCTGCCATTTTTTTAAATATCTTTTATTAAAAAATGGAAGTCAGTGAAAGAATTGGCCCGAGTTTGGAAAAAAAGATGTCAAACGCTCTCAAGGCAGACCGTGTGATTCACAGAGTAACATTCAACCCGAATAGTGCTTTCCCTGGTGAAGTCCTCAGAGTTCCAGTTCCAAAACTTGATAATGGGGTAGTACTTGTGCCTGGATCGCTTGCACTCGTCTTCAACTTGGAAGTCGCTGGGCATGCAAACAATTTCCTCGTGAACAATGTAGCAAGAGCTCTTGTCGATCGACTGACTTGGAAGTTTTCAGGAGAAATTGTGCAAGACACTGATGGTTATGATTTATTCAAGCTTTGGGAGGACCTCTTCTTGACTGAGAATGAGAGGGCAAACATGTTCAGAGAAGGTATTCAGTCTAAAAATCTTTCGAAAATCAGATGTAGCGCTGGAGATAAGAAGACTTCGGGCGTTGATAAAGAAAATAAGCTCAATGAAGTTTATGGGAAAATGTACAGGATTTCATTGAATCATGATATTTTGAAAGATCATGGTGCCTTTTTTCCGAAAGCTCTTTCTGATGAGCTTCTCTTCGAGCTCAGGCTTGCACCTACTGGTAGTGTTGTGAAGGGATCCGACCCAACAAAACTTTATTATAAATTGACTGACATCCAGCTTGAGTATGAAGTCATTCACAGCCAAAAACTCGCTGATGAAGCTCTTTCAAACTACAAAAATGGAAAGAGATTCATGTACGAGCATATCACTCATCTCAAGACAATCTCAATAGATAAAGGTTCCGACTCAATCATCAATGAGAACATCAATGTTCCTAGGAGGTCTATGAAGGGGCTTCTTCTTCTCTTTTATGAGACATACACAGCAGGAACAAGAAATAATGAAAAGACGTTTAATCCCAACATCACTGATGTTAAGCTGACTGTTGATGGTATTCCAAATAAGATTTACAGCCAAGGAATGCAGGCAAGAGATATGTGGGAAGAAGTCTTTAGAAGATTTGGGAAGGAGAACAGCGCGATGAATGCAACAGACTTTTATGCTGGAGACAGGTTTGGTCTCTTTATCGGTCTTAGAAGCATGAGAGACAATGATCTTCATGGTTCAGGATTGAGATTGGTGAATACAAAAGATGGAGTTCATCTTGCAATTAACAGGAAAGGATCGGGTTCAGGAAATGTTAAATGTCATATCTTCATTCTTTCTGATGCTCAGCTCAACATCGTCAACAGAGAGCTTGAAAGTGTGACCTATTAGTAACGCGATCATGAGTTTTTTCTGAGATATTGTCATTAGTTTTTTCTGATGGTTCAAACGAATTTTGAGATTGTCTTGAGAATCAATGTAATCTCAAAATTCTTCAATTTTTCTTTGATTTTTGAAAGAAGATAATGCGCCAATCATTTTGCCTTAAAATCATCGTTATTTTTTTAAATGAGATAAAAACTTAAAAAAATCAGTTTTCAAACTGCCCTGTTTTTCAGGCAATTTTAAAAATGTGCCAGAAACGCACTGAATCAAATCTCAAAATTATTCAATTTTGCTTTGATTTTTGAAAGAAAAAAATGCGCCAAACATTTTGCCTCAAAATCATCGTCTTTCATTTTTAAATGAGATAAAAAATTAAAATCATTTTTCAAAATGTCCTTCAAAACACGATTAAATTGCCTTCTTTTTGAGGCAATTGAATTTTTTCCAAAACTGCCCTGTTTTTCAGGGAATTTTGAAAAAAATGTGCCAGAAACCCACTGAATCAAATCTCAAAATTCTTCAATTTTTCTTTGATTTTTTTGAAAGAAACTGCGCCAGTCATTTCGCCTCAAAAACATCGTTGTTTTTTTTAAATGAGATAAAAAATGAAAACAATCATTTTTCAAAACTGCCCTGTTTTTCAGAGTATTTTGAAAATGTGCCAGAAACCCCCTTTTCCTACTACTGTTTTGAATCTCTTGTTTTGATCTAACTTAACCCCCCCCTCCCCCCACAGTAGTTACCTTTAGAGAAACACGGAGCGAGAATTCTCTTAAACCGATTATCACAACAAGAACAAACGGAATCTTTATACGACACGTTTTACTTCTTTATAAGGGTTGGGGTGTTGAATGATGAGGCTAACAGTTCCGTAT
The DNA here is from genome assembly GCF_964205215.1 of Stylophora pistillata. Taxonomy (NCBI): domain Eukaryota; kingdom Metazoa; phylum Cnidaria; class Anthozoa; order Scleractinia; family Pocilloporidae; genus Stylophora; species Stylophora pistillata. Next base: position 19,578,478 of record NC_142519.1, read on the forward strand.
CTCGAGTCATCATATGGCAAGTAAGCAACACATTAATCTATTAACTGAATATCTGCCGCTGGTTTTATACCGTTATACCTTATACTTTTTCAGTTTCCTCGCTCGAATAAAATTAATTAAACATAAAAATGAAACGCTGTCAACATATGGTTGCTTGAGAGACTTACGAATTATGTATCCACCGAGTTGTGTTAAGTTAATTTTTCCAACATAAGCTACACAACAAATAATTCAAAGAACGTGCAAAAAAATGGATTAAGTCATTAATAGGGGATTTAATTGTTCATGCCCATGGCGGTCTTGTAACGGGCTGTTTGAGTAGTCGTATCAAGTAAGCATTTTTGCTGGTTTGGGATCAATTAGTGAAAGCCAAACCAGAAAATGACAAATTTTCTTCACCCACATACTGAAGTTATATAATTGCGGCATTCTGTCCTGTTTGATGAATTCCAAGCGTTATATTCACAGTTCTCATAGGTCGGTTTCTTTGTCATGTTTTTCATTTTCAAGGTTCTTTGTTATCACAGAAACATCAACAACACATGTTGATCCCTGTGTCTGAGTTGATGTAGGAGTTCGTTTAGGAAATTTTCTCTTGATAATGCCCCGGAAGTCGGGTTTAAAGAATGAATAGACTATTGGATTAACCGCAGAGCCCAATGCGACAGTAAACAAAGAGAAGTCCAAGAGCCAAACCGGCGATAACATGTCCACAGTGGCTTTGTCAGTGATGGCAGATATAACACTGGTTAAGTATAACACTGGCGTCCAACTTAACAAGAAGGAAATAGATATCAGTGCAAAGATCTTGGCAACTTTTGCTTCTGAAGCCATGGTGTCGTTAGAGTTTTTCTTCGATTTAGTTTTGTTGTCCCCTTTTCCTCGCCAGCTGCCGATACTGCTGTCTCGTCGTAAGCGCCTGACAATAAGCTTAGCTTGCTGAAATATCTGGTAGTACGCCATGCACACAAACAAATACGGCACAACAACGCCCATACCTTGCATCATGAACATGTAGATTGTGTGAGCCATACTTGGTTCTGACCTCCAAATGAGAGGAATAATTGACACAAACAAAGGAAGAATCCACGAACCTACAATGAATTTGACGAAATGTCTCCTCATGACTGCATAGTAAATGAAAGGTTTCTTTATAGCCAGGTATCTGTCTAAAGTCACTAAACAAACATTGGCAACCCCTGTGAGCAAAATTGCGCATACGACGTATCCCGTGGCAGGGAGCGCTCGAAAAGCGATGTACAAAGGCAAAAGGAGCGCACCTGTGAGAATGTCTGACACTGCGAGGGACACAACGAATCCATTAGTGTAGGTCCTTAACTTGGGGTGTAAATACACCAAGAGGCACACACAGCTGTTAGTAACCACGACCAGCAAAGACAGACAGCCCAATGGGATGGCAATCTCACTTGGTTGCATTAGCGATATACGTTTCAACTTATTGCGAAATTAAAATTCAGTTTAAGACTTCAAGCGCTGTCTGCTTTTGATTGCTGGTTGACTGACGCAGCGAAAATTGATCCTGTTCTGTTATTGACACAGATGACCGGTTGTAATATGCAAAACTGCGAGACTTAGAGGTATTTATGTATCGCACCTAATCCACTGTTTAAAGGCGGAATTCAATGACAGGTCGGTTGACAAATTGGATATTTCTCTGTCTCTCTTTTGACGGTAGGTTCGCGTGACATAAAAATATCATCTTTGCACTTGGAGGTTGGACGTAAAATAGCGTGATCGACGAGTAAAAGAGTGTAATGAACCGGAAATCCATTTTTCCTCATCAAGTGTCCTTGCTGAGTGGCTGAGTACCACGGCATTGAAAAGTGCCATTTGATGTAACTCGCACCAAAACCACTTACCTCTCATTCATGGAGCGATGAGTTGGATTGTCTGCATATTACTTTAAAGAAACTCTAATATCAATTATTAGTAAATAACCTCATTTTATACTTATATTTCGAAATAAAGGGGATATCCGATTTACACGTCCTGTAAAAAAAGGTTTTCATCGAGTAAAGAGAGCATTCTTTTCGGTAATGCTAATGGTATGCGATGTGAAGGCTGTTATTTTCCCATTTTACTGGGGTATTGCCTTGCAGAAGGTTGATAATAACGGATTTTATTCAAAGTTTGCAACTCAAGAGAAATTGGTAGAAAGCTGAATAAAGGAAACGCGATAGAGAGCCTTTTCATTAATACCTAATACCACGATCAGCTTTTTTATGTGTAGTGTTTATATGTTTTCATAACAGCCTTGAACTGGCCTGGCTTTCTTTGCCCAACAAAGGGGGTCCAAGTTTGGAGTGCCTCCCTCCGATATAGGGGTCAAGTTCAGGATATGATATACAATTTCATAAAAAAACACACTCTCATTGCTCTTTTATGATTGGCAGACCATGGCTGCTGAGTTCCATGATCCTGGACGGAAGCTGTAATTCCATGGTAATTGCTGCTAATTGCCACGAATCGACAAAATTATTGGACATGTCTCTTAAATGAAGCAATTGGAAATGCTAGAGGTAAAATTTGTGGTATGAGGTTACGGTGCTTTGAAGAATTCAAAGTATTCATTTCCAATTGACCCGAAGAATGAAATGATCCTCTCGCAGTTTAGCAATAGATAGTTGGGTCCAGAGGATAATTGGCTTTCCTTATGATAATAAAGATCTAATAAGTATTACGTTTCAAATGCACGCATAAATACCACACTTCTGTAAGAAGGAAAACCAAATGAAAAATACATCTGCGCTTACTAAACACAAACATTAAACGTTTAGCCGCGGGAATCTTAAAGAAATGAGACCAAATATTTCATTTCTACTTAATTCGTACAACCAGTCCACTCAAAGTCTTATCATAGTACGGCTTATTAGATGTAATCTAATAGAGATAATGATTTAATGCTTACATTTTTAAGACAACGGATTATTTTGTTTTGTTTGTTTTCATTTGTTTTTCCGAGTCAACTTTCTAATGAGTTTAAATCGACAATACTAAAAAGAAATCGGAGAAAGAATATAAAGACAAAAACCTGAAAAGTCGAGTAAGGAAAATCTCGATTTTCTTTTTTTTTCGTCCCGATATCTATGTACTTAAGGTGTTTGGAAAATAAATAATATGTAATTTGTATGCGATTTGATGCGGGGGGTATGATAGAAAAAGGAAATGCTGTGGAGTCGTGGGGAGAAGTTAAGGTTGCTGAGTTGGTCAGTAGTGAAAAGTGCAGAGCGCCTTGATACCGTTAAATCCTTATTCTTCTCCGCACGACCTTTGTCCAGTATTCTGTTAATTTCATCGAACAAGATCAAGAATGGATACACTCCACCCCTTGTCTTTTATGAAGTGTGTACTTGGTCGTGAGAAAAACACAAAGAAGCGTTGTACATGCCTTGAACAACGGTAAGGAAAATATTTCTGAAAAAAATTTACCTCTTTCTTGACGAACCTCTTAAATATTTATGGAAGACTGAGAAATGTTCAGACCTGAAAACTATAACGGGAGTTTTCTTTACAATTTTCTTTTCCTTAATTCTTGAAAGTCTAATTAGGATGTTCCTCTTGGGCCGAACATTCCCATTTATAACTTCATTACAATTCCCATTTATAACTTCATTACAGGGAGTACCCGGCCCATCTGTGAAAACAAAACCCTGCAAATTCTTGTTGAATGAATTAACACATCTATTTGCATGCTATAAAACATTTAGTTCACGTTCAATGAGTTATCTCTTCAAGGCTAAATAGATAACTGATAAATAGCGGCGGTACAATAAGGGGATAATCTCTTTATCACTGTGAAAGTTATAAGATCAAATGAGATTTAATCACAGACGTGTTTAGAAGGTAGAAAATGTATCTATGTTTCTTGACGGATGACTAATCTGTGTACCCGCTACGTGGGATACTCGAGAAGAGAAACATTTAGTCTCAGAAATTCTATAATAGGGTAATGGTATATTGCATGAAAACCCTGCATATTATGATTTTCCAATTCTTTCGTGCTTGAATGAGAACTGTTTGAAAAATGAAGATTTAGCGCCAGAGTGGTTCCACTGTGATAAAAAGGTTGCTTGGGTCGTGCACTTTGGTCCCCGAGTTCTCACTCATTGAACGATCTGTTCCAGTCACGACAAATTAGAAAACGACGTAAAGAACATTTCTTACTTTTCGTAACTCATACCAATTTTCCGTTTGGACAAAAAAATTGATCGCTGTAAAAAACGTAATGAACTGCAGAGACAGACATTTTGCAAGAAAGAAACGTGCTCTAACAGTTTAAAAGCTCCCAAACTAATTTCCGCTAAGCCACTCAAACACACTAAAACAAGATAACAAATTGAATATTTTCACATAGCATAAAGTGGACGATGTGACTTAAGACACGTATGCTCTGTCCTCACAAGTGATGCAGCATAGTTTTCCAAGTGGATTGAGCGGCCTAATAAACAAAAAGAAGTAAAAAGAAATCCAATAAAATCAAAAAGTACATTAAAAAAATAGCTGAGTGAACAAATAAATAGTTGGATGAATAGGCACCCCTTAATGCCAATTGAAAACATGAGTAGACCAAAATATTAAATAAAGCTGTCTTGTTTTCACATTTGCTCCTCAGTGAGGCACGACGAGCATTGACAATGGCGTCTTCACGAATCGCGTGTTAAGCAATTATCGAATGAGGTTGAGCATGATATCATGAATTATCAATGCCGAACTCTGATCTATCTGCCGAAGACGATGGCTGAGTCAGATAACACAGACCCAGAATTTGATAATTTATGATATCAAGCGAAATGGAATTCAATAATTGTTTTATTTTACACTTTTTAAAATAATCTGCAAAAGAAGACACTTCTCTGAGTTCAGCAAAAGTTTGAGAACACTACACTGACGAGGGGCTTAGAGACTAGGCAGACTTTGAACTCGACATGATAACCCAGTACCTTATTATGTCAACTTTACAGGCGCTATTGCATATTGACTGTATGCTCTCGACCAATCATGTAATGTATAATGATACCATTTATTGCGCACTAGGAGTGACAAAATTCAAGTGACTCGCCCTGAAATGGAACTGAAAAACTTGCTCCCTGATAGTTATCGGCTTAGTTTAGTTTATTGAGATTTGCCCCTGAAAAATACAATTTACAAGTAAATACATGAACAGAGACACGCAATAAATAAACGAAAATATAATGGCAGGAGAAAAATACAGGGCGAGCCCCAATTGACATTTGTCCCCTTACAAAATACAAAGAATAGAAAAATATAGGTTACATATGCGCTTATGTACTTTGTCTATAGAATAAAATAATTTGCCGACCAACTGCTACACTTAGTTAGGGCGGAGTATAAAGCGCGAGCTTTTCTGTATTAACCCCTTACTGTTGGTTACTGTTGACAGCAGTGCAAATTTGCAGCTTGTGGATGTATTTAGTAGCAAACGTCACTGTTACAAGACTCACCTCCCTGCAAATATCTCCCTCGAGGCCATCGAGCTGATAATTATCTCCTCACTGTTGATTACTTGGCAACTTTTGGGTGTGTTTAGAGTAAACTTCACTTTTGTAGGCGGCCGCCACAAGCTTGCAAACTCCACTTAGGGTCAGGTAAATATATATGTAAACATTTCTATGACAACCTCTTACGATTCGAAATGATTCATATTTCGATTGTCGAAGCAAAGTCTTTGTTTCCTTTTACTTTTTCTTCCAAAGGCGTTAAAAAAAAAATAACGAAACTTTTAATTTTTATACGGCTCTAGAGGTGAACTAAGCTTTAGAACTGGAATTGACCGGCTCTAGCAGCTTGTCAAGCGGATAGATAATGAGAAACAAGGAAAGTATAAAATTGGAGATGTTTATTCCTATGGCATCAGATTATCCTGAAAAGGCAACAAAGAAACACATGGATACAAGTTGAGAAAGTTAAGACTTACGTCCTGGGCGCGAGGGGACATGACTGGTTAACTTAGAAGATGTGTTTGACTTTCTTACACTTCAAAGGCGCCGTCTCAGAAAGCGCTGGAGAAATAAATATCCCAGTACCAACAACAGGTCCAATAAAACCGTCATCAAGTAAAATATAATAGCAAGGAATAATAAAAGCGATATAATTACAGTTTAAAACCGAAAATTTGATTGATAGGAATTTAATGAGGAAGAAAAACAACCTTTCAAACTACATGACACCAACAAAACGTGTTATTATCGATAATGACAAACATCGGTGCTTTTATGTTTCTATTAATTCATTGAAAGTTGAATCGATTGTGAGGAATAGATACATCATGCTGGTTTATGGGTGAAAAAAAAACCGCCAAAAAAAAACAGAAAAACAAATAAAAAGTGTTTAACGGTCACAAATTAGAAAAAAGAAGGATAGTTCTAAAACTTGACATGTATATTCAGCACCAAAGCTGATTCATTACAAGCCAAATTCATTTACTTTTCACACGTCAATGTGTACACAAAAAAAGGAAATTAATTTGATCGTATGAAAATAAGTATTTTCTGATCGCTACCAGGGTTCTTCAAATCCCAGATGGTCTGAACTCATGTGGAAGGATAAGCTCGGAACAATTCTTGAAAACAGTAGGTGTCTTTTTCCCAAAATCATATAAACTTTGGCATTGAGGTTGATCAAGCTAGTTAGTTAAGACTTTACTTAGCTTACTATTCCTTCGTATTCGTTTCAAACTATTTGCTAAATTCGAACGTGTGTCATACCAAAACGATTCTGCAAGGTCCAGCTGTATATATTTTTCTATGTTTGATGTGTTAACAAAAAACAAGAATGATATTGATTCGAAATTTTCGTGGAAAGAAAGTATTTCTTGTGGTCTTTAATCCCAGACGCTCACTAAAATGGAGGGGATATCCGATTTTCAAAAGTAGATATGTCTCGTAGCCATTAACTACCTCTGTGCTATAGTGGTAATGACCAAAATCATATGAACGGTGGCGCCAAGCGTGGGAAGACTAGCTGATTAAATGAACTGCTTCGTCTGTAGTTTTTGTATCTGTACCAATGTGAAGCTAAATTTTTCAAGCTCGACCTTTAGACACCGTTTCAGCCCTTATCATTTCCTCCGTTCTATGTTTTCAAGTTGTACCTCTGTGAACTGAACTAAATAAATCCTTTTTGGTCTCTTTCGAATGAGACACAAGAATTGGCCGGTGGAAAGGAAGGTGAAAAAATGTCGCAGATGTCTCTACTTGCGACGAATTGTCGATATTTTGCAAGTATGCACCGAAAACTTCAATGTTCCTCTACGGCCTATCGCTTTAACTGCTATTTAGGGCTGTATCTCCGCAAACAAAGCCAATTTTAAAAGAAGGTTTATGGAAAATAAAAATAATCCAAGTGCTCGTTAGTGATCTGAACCTTAAACCTCCCCGACTACCTGTCGAATGTTTATTCATTGTTAGGCGTGTAAGTCGGCTGAGAAAATGCTCATGGAGGGTTTCAATGTGGTGATGAGTTTTCTAGCTAATAGTTACAATGTTCGCCATTTTAAGGCTGACGGTTAATTTCCTTCCGTTGAGGTTTAAAGGAAAACTTTTATGGCTAAATTATTTTACGAGTAACGGTTAAAATGTGTCAGTTTGTACAGCTAACTACTAAATTTTTTCGCCGTTTTACGGCTAACGGTTAACCTCATTGAGACCCCCCCTCATGAAATCCGAACGAATCATGCTCACGCACCGGCGTTCTTTGTGGATGGCGGCTGGGCCGAGACTTACAACGTTGGAATGGCTGTGACTCAGATGGTGCCTAATTCAATAACTGTTTCTTATATCTTTTTCGTTCTTCTTCATCTTTTCAGCTTCAAATCAAAATGAAGCGGTTGCTTTGCCTGGCTATTCTTTTTTATTTGACTTTATTTTCTGATGCATGTGAAAGAGAACTTGTGGGAAAATGCATAAAATCCTATGTGGCGCTGTTGGACAAGGCGCCGGATGAAGGCTCTCACTGTACGCGCTTAGAGGTAACGTGATGGAAGAGTAAGTTTGCAATATACAAGGATGTACAAAACGCTGCAAATGTGTTATCTTACTTTAATTATTTGCTGTCCACAGAAATCAAAAAACATTTTAAACGTAAGTTTTTCTTCAAAGGTTCTATACATTTTTATTAATGCAATTGGTATAAATACAGTTACATCTCATTGGTCCTGATGAGCTGAAACTGAACTCAAAAAGAGCTTTGAGAAAAATGACTTCTCTCCTTTGAAAAAAAGGGTTGAACTAGCGTGTTTTGAGTAATTTGGCAGTTCACAGGGACACAGCAATCAAGATCGAGTGTAAGATACCCATGCAGACATAAGCTTTCATCTCCAAGGTTATAATCGTATCCTTACACTAGTTGATGATATTAGGACCACTGATGAAATCAACTACAATGAACCTTGTCAAATATGAGACATGAAGATATAGACTTCATGAAAATTTACTTTCCCAAACCGGCAGACGAAACTGATCATGTCCAGATTACGATGTTATTACTGTTATGCATGCCATTTTATTACGACAGATGGTGTTTGGCTGCTTTTGGTCAAAGAGTGGCTGCAAGGGTGAAAACATAAGACGGTGGAGAGGATGGGTATTAATGGTTGCAACGCTGGAGAAGTTTCTTGGCACGTGCCCGAGGGACGATCAGCAGCTGCAAAAGTTCTACGAACGCCTTCCTGCTGACTGTAAGAACATTTGTGTAGTTTTGGTTGTGGCACGAAGAAAGAGTTGCTGTGATATTCCCCTCCCTTTATTTACCCACTTTTCTACATTCTACATCCTTGCTGATAACTCGAAATGAGGTTCAACACCGTATCGTGCCTGCAACGGTTTTTCTTAATTTCTGACCGTCGACGTAGCCTGCGTTTCATAATGCCGAGTAATGATCATCCTTATGTGAATTTTTTTGTTTATTTCTTCGTCTCACAAATCTTCTAATTAAATGTATGTGATCCAGCGATTTGTGTAACTACATCACTTTTCTTGCCTCAATAATGCAGCCAAACCTAGACGTATCTATGAGCGGTTAAAGACGAAACGTAAGTGGCTAATAGTAATTAGAATAACGTTGTAAAAAATCAGTTCGATTGATATCTAAAACTAGTCTTTCCTTAAGAAGTGAAAGTCAGCTTATAAATATAGCTTTACCTCTCTATTACCCTATCTCTTAATCCACACTTAAATGAAAAATAATCGTTTTTGAGTTATGAAACCCAGTTCGCTTGATGGTTATAACAGCACAATACATTTTCTCTCGAGGGAGGAAACTACAAAGATGAGGCGTTCAAGGAAATAAGACACTCGATGTACTGAATAGCGTGCAGAGAGAGATTTAAAGGGGGATCTTTCATCACTGGAAAACTAAATGAGAGACGTTCATTATCGTTCTGGTGCTCACCGGCTAAATATCTTAACTCTACAACCTAATAAATGCTAATCTCTTGGCCTGCGTAAATAGCAAAGGCTAATTACCTTAAGAAAATATTATCCCAAAAATCCTCGCCTTAACACGGCACTTGCCGTAAGAAATTGGAACCATGCGATGGAAAGGCCCTGGAGCACCATTTCCCTGAAAAAATTCGAACTATAACAATAGGCAAAGTTAAAACTGTCTAACTTGTTACTGGTTCATCTTTTTTTCACGCCTGAAGGATTCATTTATTTCCCCCTTTGATCCATGTTCATTTTCACCAATATTATCTTCTAGCTATAACTGCCGAGGACAAGCAGTGCGCAACACAAATCCACAACTCGTGCAAGAAGCAATTCGTCGAGTTGGTCCGGAAGAATCATCGCATATGTGATGATGGTGGCTTCTGGCTGAAATGCTATGAGGAAAGCGGTTGTAACGAGGAGTCAGCGATTGTCCGCTATGCAAAGTTCGTTGCAGAGTTGGCGCCAAAACTAGTCAGCGACTGTAAGCGGTCTGATCTGTGAAACCATTCGGGGTCAAAATATTCGTATAACCAGTTGCAAAAGAATACTCTTGTTCCCCTAAATATTAAAAGTGAAAACTTCACCGTGGATTGTATTTTTTGTTATTATTATTTATGTCTACTTTACATTGGGCTAGGTCAGTTTGAAGCCTACTACTCGTGAAATTTCCTCCCCAGTCCCTTTAAGAGCGGTCTGTTACGACGTTCGCACATTACGTTTGAACAGCTTACTCGTCATTTGTGTATGACCTTATTCAGTCGGCTGTTAGAATTAGATTGTTTTAAATGGCATAGTCTCTCGCTCAGTTGTTCGTCACAGTCGCCAGATTTACCGTTAATCGGAGAAAAACGCTAGTGGGTGATACAAGAAACGCCATCGAGGAAAACCAAAAACACTTTAGGAGTTTTCACCAACATGTTATTGATTTCCTCGGTATTAGTGACTTGGTTTCTGAATGTGAGCCTCATTTGCACTCAAGCTCAGTGTTACTGGTGGTAAACTTACTGTTCAAAAGGGAAAATTCAAAATTACAATGAAAAAAGAAAAACTAGCAGCAACTCGACTTGGAGTTAGCTTAACTGTTATGTGGAGATGGAGACGGAGGGAGAGAGTTAAACGGTGAGACATGTTCTCAAATATTGGCTTTTGGTAATATTTTATTGAATCAGAACTATTTGTGAATAAAACTAAGAGCTCACAGTATGAATACGAGAAGGTGCTTGCATGGCGTTTATTTTCGTGCCAGAACCTTTGCAGTCGTTGGCAGACATTTGGGACCTTAAGTAGTCAGGACGGCAACGCCAAGGAAGACTTCGATTAAAAAATGAATTTCTACTCTTGGTTAGAATTTCAAAAATGGCTACATGAGCTTACTGTCTCATACGGCGCCACAGCTCAACTTCAGCATGACGTATAAAAGTAGCGTTGAGTTCCAAATGGAAATTAAAATAATTTGCCGTCGCGGTTTCGGTTCGCAGACGACGCAAATTTTGGCGATTTCACGTTGCTGTTCTGCATAGGACGGCTAAGAAATGTACAAAGTTTCAAAATGCACGCTGAGCTATTGTTCTACCAATTAGTTCTCTTGTTTTTCCACGTCCTCGTTGCCGTCGCTGTCGTGGTTGCTTAAGGTCCCTATTAGGGACTTTAGCAAACCACGACTTACAGTTTATTTCCTTTCACTTAAAGTCCCTATTGCTTGCCGGCTGGAAACGCGGGAGCTACGCCACTCGTGTGGCACTACTCGCAGGGTAGAATCAACAAAGTCGAAAGTATTTTGACGATAGGTTTTTCTCTCTTACTGGATTCTTGTGGAGAACGCAACAGCAGCGATTTCCTGGAACGAGGATATCTGCTTTAAGAGAACTTGTTACGGACGTCAAGGATTAGACAGCGTTTGGTTCCACAGTACCTTTATTTCATTCCTGCCGACAACCTACATGGCCTTTAGGATACTTAACTTCGTAATGGCAGATGCATTTCCTTAAGTATCAACGGGTGGAAGGTCCTATTACTAACCGCCTCCCGGTTAGCTCGATGGATAGAGTGCTGGACTGTTGTGCGGGAGGTCGAGGGTTCGAACCCCGGCCGGACCAACACACAGGGTTTTAAAATAATTGAGAAGAATTTGCTGCCTTTCTATAACATCAAGAAATGGTTAGATATTCTGGTCTTCTCGGATAGGGACGAATAAATGGAGGTCCCGTCTCCTGCAGGGTTGGGGTAGGAGACGTTAATTTCCCACACATGAGATTACTGTGTGATGGATGTCCACCCCTAGGATAGGATGGGTGGCAGTAATTGACGCAAGCTGTTGCAGCGTCCCTGCCGGTTGGCGAAGCCATTAAATTAAATCAAATACTACACAAATTGCAATATTTAAACGAGGACACAAAAGAGCGGAAAAGTATCGTTTCGAGTTAAGCGATTCCTCTTTGAATATTCTAGCTGTTTCTACGACGGAAAGAATTTCAAAACCAATAAAGAGGATACAATAGACTCTAGGCCGTAAAAAAGCGAAAATTTAAGTCTGAATTCACAGATCTGAAATAGAAATACCTATTTTAATTACGGTGGATCAGTTAAGAAAAAGTTAGAAGTCATTAAAAAATTCTGCTTATCTACGAGATGTTGGTGTTAAGTTCGGAAAACAGCAACGCGGAAAATTTATCCTATGAGAGGAAAAAGAAATAACAAGCACAAACTCAGCTGCGGACACTATGTTTATGTCCTGATCCGAATCTAGGAAAACTTATCTTTAGAGACACTTCTCAGTATTAGATAGAAATCTTCATTTGAGACACAACAGTTTTTCTACCGAAACCAGACAATTTTGGTACAATGTTTGCATATCAATCTTATTTAAAACAGGTCGTGTCGTCCCAAAACTGAAATTTTCCCTGGGTGTAAAATCTTTTTTTCTAAGGAGTTTCCCTTATATATCAGTGTGAATATTTTGTTATAGTCATGGGACCCATCTACTATATAAAGGGAAAGCTTGATACGGTTCTGGATGGTTCTATCATTAATGTAACAATAGAAGATGCATTGCATGCGTCATAGGATTTTATATATCATTTATTATAGTTATTCTATGATTGAACATAGGGAGCGATCGATCGCATTGCTGATAATCCTTCTTGCCAAGGACAATCAATAAACCGCTATCGTTTATGGATTTTGCAAGAGTCAATGTTAGAAGTAAAACTGCCGGGAGTTTGTCCGAGGATTAACCTTAAAGGTCTTAAGGATATCAGTAGTATTAAGTCTTAAGGATAAAAGCAGTTCCTTATTTCGCTGCTAGCTCATTGTTTTTGCTGTTTTTGTTTTTGTACTTTTTTGCCTAGGGTTGACATGGCATGTTTATATTTATCATCCGACATTAAAGAGAATCATGTTTCTACATCTTAGCATAGGATACAAGGTCTCTAAACGAATTAGAACTAGAAAATGCAGTAAAAAACTAAGTAAGAAAGTCATATATGCTCTTGTTTCAAAGTAGATGGAATAAACGAGGAATATGTACACGTCTTTGAATCACTAGCTTTTCTCGGTTCTTAGATCAAGACGACTTTTTAAAATCGTGTGCTGCTAAAGTTCACAGGAAATGTGCCAAAAATTTCTAGATGTATTGGAGGAAGACCACTGTCGCATTTGTGGAGAGTTTAATCAACTATTAGCAAACTCTCCACTCATGAGTCAGTACTGGTATCAGCAAACCATCGCATTTGTGGAGATTTTTCCGAGTGGTTTACATACACTAACAGACGACAGCCAGTGAACTGAGCTGCAACTCGTCCATCATATAAGCAATATTCAAACATCGTCGAGCAGGTCGGAACTAAAAAAATCAGTGATCGATGCACTGTTGGCCAATTCACGCAAGACCGAGCTGTGTAAAATGTTTAGCTGAACGAAAGTTTGAAAAGTTAAAATAGTTGAATAAGAAATAAAAAGACTCTTTGATTAGGGCATCTCAGTTCTTTGTCTTTATCCCATACTAGTAAAATTATTCCCTGTTTCAAACAATTCTTCAGTGAGGTGGGTTTCACCGACACTAAGGTGATACACTCCTTGACATCAAAAAGCGTTTACAATGAACTACGAGACCTATGGGCTTTATGGGTCAGATGTACATGATAACCACCATGATGGAAACTATGGAAGCTTTCGACTCTGAAACAAAATTATCATCATAAAAAGAGATTTCCCATGAATAATGAGAAAAGTAAATTTTTGATTATCTGTGCGAACATTTCCCATAAGGCCGTCGAGTGTCATCTTTCATGGATCATGCTTTTAAACTTTAAAATTTAAACTTTAACGATAAATACTCCCAAAAAAAGGTTTTTCAGTACCTATTTACAAATATGAATGCGAACTATATCTGACAAGCTATTGTTAAATTCTAAATTCTAACTGTCACTCGATCATTCGTTCATGGCAAGTCTCAGGACTTTCTTAAAGGCCTTTACAGATGTAACGTTTCTCAGGTCTTCGTCTAACATGTTCCACAGAGATACTGCTCTATAGGCAAAGGAACTTTGGCCGGTAGCTGATCTGAATAATGGAATGTCAATCTTCTCATTATTACGTGTTATGCGATTATGTACAGAAGATCGTTTTTTAAACTTAGCACATAGATATTCATGTAAAGATGAAACAATTTTTAGTGCAATAGAATTAATCCGAGCCCCAGATGGGACTTGAACCCACGACCCTCCGTGATCTAGTCGGATGCGGTTCCAGTCGAGGCCCACAAATTGACCCTTGCTCACCATAGAGTCTCCAGTAGCTCAGTGGTTAGAGCATCCGACTAGATCACGGAGGGTCGTGGGTTCAAGTCCCATCTGGGGCTCGGATTTTTTCTATTACACATAGATATTCAGGAGCTAAATTGTTGACACGCTTATGAGCTATAACAGCGTCTCTGAATTTGAGTATTTTGTCAACTGGAAGCCAGTTGAGTTCATCCAGTAATGGCGTTACATGGTCAAATTTCCGAGCGCCGCAGATGATTTTGCAGGCGAAATTCTGGATGAGTTTGCAGCTTTTGTATGTTCTTAGATGAGGTATTAGACCACACAGACGAACAGTAGAACATTTTGCTAAAGACAAGAGATGTAATAATTAAAACTAAAGTCTATCTATCGAAACAGTATTTCACGCAGTTGATCTGAACCAGTTTAGTCAAGCAAGAAGAGACTAGGTGGGAGATATGAGTGTCATAGGTCAGATGTGAATCTATGTATACTCCTGGATCTCTTGCCGATTCGACGGCCGTGAGAGTCCTTCCAATAAATGAAACAGTAAAATTAACAGAATGTTTACTTATCATTTGCTTAGTGCCGATCAACATGAACTTCGTTTTCCCAGGGTTTATTAACAAATCATTTGCGCAACACCAGTTGGCAACATTACGCAAATCATCTTCGAGCTTGAACTTAGCGTCAGTGACGTCGGCTGCGGGAAAAGAAAGCAAAACTTTAGAGTCATCGACGTATGACTCGAGGTGGCAGAATTGAGTAGCGTTTGGCAGATCATTTAAATAAATACAGAAGAGGAGCGGCGAAAGAATCGCTCCCTAGAGGACTCCGTGTGTGATTGGTAATGGATCTGATAACACAGAATCTATACGCACTGATTGGATCCGATCTGAAAGGTAGCTACGGAACCACTGAACTACGGCGGGTGAGGCACCTACAGCGGAGAGCTTCTGGAGTAACTTATGATGGCAAATACTGTCAAAAGCTTTTGAGAGGTCGAGTAAGACTAATGCGCTGATTTCCTTTTTGTCCATCGCCTCTAAAATTAGATCAGTAGTATAAATATTCAAGGTCTCAGTTGAAAGGAATGACTTATTGCCGCTTTGATGGACTAACAAACGGTTACGTGACGTTAGGTAGGTGATAAATTGTTCTAGAACAATTTTCTCACAAATTTCAGACATAACATTAAGTAGTGACAATGGCCGATTGTTCAGAGGTTCTTCGTGATCTCCCTTTTTTTAGGAGTGGGATGACCTCAGCGATCTTCCAGTCTGATGGAAAAGTAGAGGTAATGAGTGAGCAGTTAATTATCTCAGTAATAGGCCCGAGTATTACTTGTAGGGCGTCTTTGAAAACTCTAGCTTTGGTTTTGTCGGGTCCTGGTGCTCTGTTTAATGGAAAGGACAAGATGACACGCCTCACAATTTCGATGCTCACGGGAGTGAACTCGAAGCAATCATCGGAAGATGATATAAGATCTGGTGTAAATGAGTTTGAAGGGATGATATTATTTCCTAATGCCAACTTTGCAACAGCTTCAGCCGTGCGACTTCCTACGGATGAAAAATATCAATTAAACTCATTTGCCACGGTCTTGAGGTCTTTAGAATAGACAAGTTTCTCTTGTGTTTTCGATGGAATGATGTTGTTGATCACTTTCCAAAGGGATCTCGAATCATTCTTATCGTTTTGGACTTCTTGATATGTATGATGTTTTTCAGCTTCAAAGAGAGTTTTTTCACAATATTGCGGGAGGTTTTGTATTCTGCCCAGTCGAATTCATTGCGCGTTAAGAAAAAGCGACGATGAAGACGGTTTCTTATTTTCATAAGATCCTTGATCTCTTCGGTGACAAATGGGCATGGGCGGCTGCGAATTTTGACTGTCTTTACCGGAGCGTGTGCATCAAGTACTTGGCGACAAGCGTTATTAAAAATGTCTAACTTGCTGTTTACATCAGGTGCAGCAAACACTGAAAGTAAGGAGTCAGAATGAGACGCCAAGTCGAAGGTGAAATTTTCGGGATCATAGTTCTTATAGCTGCGCACCGTTATATAATGATCTTGGGAGATTTCAGTTTCAATACAACGTAAACTGGAAGGTGGTCACTAATTGGAAAATTAATGACACCACTCTTACGAACATAAGAAGGATCTGAAACTAAGATGACATCTAATAGTGACTCGGTAGTGGTCGTAATCCTGGTCGGTTCCTTTATTAACTGCTGTAGGTTCATTTCACGTGTGAAACTATTGATAGCTGCATACTCGTGACAAGAGCTGTCAAGCCCGTCGCAATTTAAGTCCCCAAGGATGATTATTGGCTTGTTCAACAACAAGGCTTGGGTGTAGATCGGTTTCAATATATCTTCTCATACCGGGCGGTATGCTACACAAAGCACGATCGACTTGGATTTTTTAAACTGAACACTAAGCCATAGTTGATGGAAATTGCGATCTGAAATACTTGAAAAATCTTTAAGTACCTTGGAAGCTCACAACGTACATAAGCACATACTCAACCTCCTCTTTTATGCAGCTTTTTACTCGTTGACAACGTTTTTACAGTTGCTTGCATACAAAACAAGCTGAACAATCAGCCCTGAGACCCAAAATTTGCTTTAATAAGTCAAATGTCGAATGTGTTAAGAATTTCTCGCGAAGGCAATGTAAGTGTTGCTAAAGGGTCTTGGGTAACAATGGGTCATGTAGCTGTTCAGTGATTCTTCCATCTAAGTCTGGTTAGGTTTGTTTGAATTTCATTTGGCAGCACTTGCGTCAAACATATGGAGTTAATTTAGGTTTTGACGTTGAGATCATGTCCTAAGAGATTAAATTTTGGCACGAATTACTGGCTTCACTCTTCTCTTACCTCGCCAGCGATGCCTTAACAAACAGCGACCTTACCATGGCTTCTGCTATTGTCTCGCAGTTTTCATTTACAAATGATCATCCCGTCTTGTTATGATTCAAAGAATAATCTGGGTTTTACAGCCACAAAAGTTGACAATGGTTGAGATGTCTCGTTGATACAGGAAGCATGGGAAGTTACTAGGAACGGAAAAAAGCTGACTGGCAACTTTGTGCGACATTCTAATCGTAGAGATACGTTTCACGAGCTTGAATAATATTATTATAGTTTGGAAAGGATGCTTTATTTTTTTCAACTCAGACATCATGCAGAAATGATTAAAGATGGAGTATACTTCTGCTTTACACTGATGTAAATCACGAATGTCTCTTAAAAGAAATAATGACTTTGTGATAATGATAATAATATCAATGTCACTATCAAATTTCTATCATATTATTCTTACTTCTTCACATTTTCAAGTGTTAATTACAATCAATGTCGTCTCCATCATTCTTCGAGTCTGTTTTGTTAGACGTCGCTCTCGATAGGATCGCTCCCTTTGCAAAATGCACCATTATGAACCAGAGATTCCTTTGCCTTCCTCGACACAATTGGTGTGGTGTTTGTTGCTCCAATGCTTGGCATTGACGATCTCTGAGATCTTCTCGCGTTCAGATAGGCTCGTTTTCCTCTTAGAATTTTCTTCAGGGCTCTACGAAAATCCGGTTTCATGAACGAGTACAAAATGGGATTAACAAGAGATCCAAACACCACGCAGAAAGGTGAGAAGTCTAGTAAAAGCATGGGAACCACTTCTTTATGGCCCACGGCATTCGCTGCCGACCAAAATAAAGTTGGAAAATAGCTCAACACAAACATCAACGATGCTACAGCGAAGACCCTTGCCACTTTAGCTTCAGAGGAAATCTTCCTCGGCGTGCATTTTTTTTTCGTATCCGCCTTCGAATTCGAAGCATGCAAGGAGATGCTCAGTTCTCGCTCGCGTCGCACACATTGCCTTACTAATCGAAAGATCTTATAATTTGCATAGACTATCAAGACGTAAGGAAGAGCTATGTAAATGGTAAGAAAGAAGACGATGTAAATTCTGGTGTGGAGAATAGTCGTATTTCCTTCCCACGTAAGCGGTATACATGCGACCACCACCGAGAAAATCCAAATTATTGGCACGACGATTTTGAAAACTTTCGTTATTGTTTCAGCGTATGAGAATGGGTGCAAAATGGCCAAATACCTGTCATAAGTCACTGCGCAGAGATTTGATGCCCCCACGAAAAGCACAATGGCGTACAAGACGTTAAGTGCTGCTCGAGACCATTCGTGGAGCTTGGCGTTGTATTGGATGAGGTAAGCAACACCTGTCACAATATCAGAAATGGCGAGCGATACTACAAATCCATTGGTATAGTTCCGCATTGATTTGACCTTGTACACCAACAAGCAGACAAGTGTGTTCGTTACTATAACACTCAGTGACAAAATGCTGAGTGGAATAACCAGTTTGAGAGAGTATGCTTGAGACATCTTGCGTTCTGAAAAGCTCAGTCGAGAGTCGCACTTTTGGCGTTGATGGTGGTTGAAGTGATATTCTCAACCGTCAGTCAGCGCTGATTATCCGACAGGCTGTTTAATGAAAAGTCTTCCTCTTATCTCGAAAATTTGCTTACTCTTGCGGTTTCGTAGACCCCAAGTCGAAAGTGAAATTTTTGGGATCATAGTTCTTATAGCTGCGTACTGTTATATAATGATCTTGGGAGATTTCAGTTTCAACACAACGTAAACTGGAAGGTGGTCACTAATTGGACAATTAATGACACCACTCTTACGAACATAAGAAGGGTCTGAAACTAAGATGACATCTAATAGTGACTCGGTGGTGGTCGCAATCCTGGTCGGTTCCTTATTAAATGCTGTAGGTTCATTTCACGTGTGAAACTATTGATAGCTGCATACTCGTGACAAGAGCTGTCAAGCCCGTCGCAATTTAAGTCCCCAAGGATGATTATTGGCTTGTTCAACAACAAGGCTTGGGTGTAGATCGGTTTCAATATATCTCCTCATACCGGGTGGTATGCTACACAAAGCACGATCAACTTGGATTTTTTAACCTGAACACTAAGCCATAGTTGATGGAAATTGCGATCTGAAATACTTGAAAAATCTTTAAGTACCTTGGAAGCTCACACCGTACATAAGCACATACTCAACCTCCTCTTTTATGCAGCTTTTTACTAGTTGACAACGTTTTTACAGTTGCTTGCATACAAAACAAGCTGAACAATCAGCAGACCCAAAATTTGCTTTAATAAGTCAAATGTCGAATGTGTTAAGAATTTCTCGCGAAGGCAATGTGAGTGTTGCTAAAGGGTCATGGGTAACAATGGGTCATGTAGCCGTTCAGTGATTCTTCCATCTAAGTCTGGTTAGGTTTGTTTGAATTTCATTTGGCAGCACTTGCGTCAAACATGTGGAGTTAATTTAGGTTTTGACGTTGAGATCATGTCTTAAGAGATTAAATTTTGGCACGAGTTACTGGCTTCCTTCTCTTACCTCGCCAGCGATGCCTTAACAAACAGCGACCTTACCATTTAGGCTTCTGCTATTGTCTCACAGTTTTCATTTACAAATGATCATCCCGTCTTCTTATGATTCAAAGAATAATCTGGGTTTTACAGCCACAAAAGTTGACAATGGTTGAGATGTCTCGTTGATACAGGAGGCATGGGAAGTTACTAGGAACAGTAAGAGTGAAGCCATTACTGGCTTCACTCTTCTCTTACCTCGCCAGCGATGCCTTAACAAACAGCGACCGTTTAGGCTTCTGCTATTGTCTCACAGTTTTCATTTACAAATGATCATCCCGTCTTGTTATGATTCAAAGAATAATCTGGGTTTTACAGCCACAAAAGTTGACAATGTTTGAGATGTCTCGTTGATACAGGAAGCATGGGAAGTTACTAGGAACGGAAAAAAGCTGACTGGCAACTTTGTGCGACATTCTAATCGTAGAGATACGTTTCACGAGCTTGAATAATATTATTATAGTTTGGAAAGGATGCTTTATTTTTTTCAACTCAAACATCATGCAGAAATGATTAAAGATGGAGTATACTTCTGCTTTACACAGATGTAAATCACGAATGTCTCTTAAAAGAAATAATGACTTTGTGATAATGATAATAATATCAATGTCACTATCAAATTTCTATCATATTATTCTTACTTCTTCACATTTTCAAGTGTTAATTACAATCAATGTCGTCTCCATCATTCTTCGAGTCTGTTTTGTTAGACGTTGCTCTCGATAGGATCGCTCCCTTTGCAAAATGCACCATTATGAACCAGAGTTTCCTTTGCCTTCCTCGACACAATTGGTGTGGTGTTTGTTGCTCCAATGCTTGGCATTGACGATCTCTGAGATCTTCTCGCGTTCAGATAGGCTCGTTTTCCTCTTAGAATTTTCTTCAGGGCTCTACGAAAATCCGGTTTCATGAACGAGTACAAAATGGGATTAACAAGAGATCCAAACACCACGCAGAAAGGTGAGAAGTCTAGTAAAAGCATGGGAACCACTTCTTTATGGCCCACGGCATTCGCTGCCGACCAAAATAAAGTTGGAAAATAGCTCAACACAAACATCAACGATGCTACAGCGAAGACCCTTGCCACTTTAGCTTCAGAGGAAATCTTCCTCGGCGTGCATTTTTTTTTCGTATCCGCCTTCGAATTCGAAGCATGCGAGGAGATGCTCAGTTCTCGCTCGCGTCGCACACATTGCCTTACTAATCGAAAGATCTTATAATTTGCATAGACTATCAAGACGTAAGGAAGAGCTATGCAAATGGTAAGAAAGAAGACGATGTAAATTCTGGTGTGGAGAATAGTCGTATTTCCTTCCCACGTAAGCGGTATACATGCGACCACCACCGAGAAAATCCAAATTATTGGCACGACGATTTTGAAAACTTTCGTTATTGTTTCAGCGTATGAGAATGGGTGCAAAATGGCCAAATACCTGTCATAAGTCACTGCGCAGAGATTTGATGCCCCCACGAAAAGCACAATGGCGTACAAGACGTTAAGTGCTGCTCGAGACCATACGTGGAGCTTGGCGTTGTATTGGATGAGGAAAGCAACACCTGTCACAATATCAGAAATGGCGAGCGATACTACAAATCCATTGGTATAGTTCCGCATTGATTTGACCTTGTACACCAACAAGCAGACAAGTGTGTTTGTTACTATAACACTCACTGACAAAATGCTGAGTGGAATAACCAGTTTGAGAGAGTATGCTTGAGACATCTTGCGTTCTGAAAAGCTCAGTCGAGAGTCGCACTTTTGGCGTTGATGGTGGTTGAAGTGATATTCTCAACCGTCAGTCAGCGCTGATTATCCGACAGGCTGTTTAATGAAAAGTCTTCCTCTTATCTCGAAAATTGCTTACTCTTGCGGTCAGTAAAATCTATTTAGTTGTAAACGAGTAAGATTGCAGTTGTTTCAACCAGTTTTAAATCAACGACTGCAGACGGTGACATCTTGATATTATTCCTGCATTTATGTAACAAAGGGTGTTTTTGTTTGCCTTGTTTCTCTGAAGCCCTGCAAATAGGAAAGAACACTTGTGAACGGATTGTAAGTAAAGAAGACTTGAAATGGAGTGTTCTTGAGAGCTCGCAATTCAAAAAAATCGCTGAATATGTTTTCGAAATGTTGTTTATGGCTGTGACAGTTTACCCAAAATCTGATATTTCTATTGTGGATATAGCAATTAGTAGTTGAATATATCAAGTTCTTCCCAGAACTGATATTTTGTTTTGCCGTATATTGGCTGTTCATAGCGGCTATATATTTTAGGTCCGATAGATTAATTTATTATCCACACGATCTCAAAACTTACCGACTGTACACATACATGAGGAGTACTTTTCCTTACATTGTGAACAGGTCACTGCACTAACAATACAACGATCCTAATGGCTCGACTATTGTGCTAAGGAACAATGTTCACTTGAAAATCGCAGTCCGTGTAGATGGTGTTTTTTTCTTTTTTCAATTATTAGTCTCTTAGAGAGACTAGCGCTATCCACCACCCGCAACGAAGAGGATTTGTTGAAGAGAAAACGCTTTTTTACGTTATTTGTGAAGTAACCAATATCCCCTAAAAGACTAAATTTACTTCCGAGAAAATTGCTTCTGACGCTCATTGTCCTATGATTTCCTTGCCAACCAAATAGGATTTCTTTCATCTTTATCAAATGCTCTTTCTTAGTCTCGCATCTTATATTTTCTTGAGTATCAGCTTTTTTGTTTTGTTTTTGTCATTTTTTATTATTATTTTCTTTTAAATTAAGTAATAGCCAAGCAAAAAAAGCAAACCACAGTACAATAACAGGAATAGATGTATGTTATGATGTTATTGTCTTGCCGGTGATGCGGATGTGGTTTTCACACTTTCGACTGAGCGCCAATCCAAATTGATCATTTTTAGGACGCAGCTGTCAAAGCAAAAAATCACGACAGACTGATCGCAAAGAAAACGGAAGAACTCAGTAGAATAACATTACCAGGAGCGTTTTGAACTCGTTCCTTACTTTCATGTGCTTCTCTAGCACATTTTGTTACTATTCAATGTTATAAAAATGGAGAGGAGGTAAATTTTACTGCTGCTCCGCAATAAGATCTGCACTTATCAATTTGGTGTTCTTATGTTCGGCGTCCGCATGATAACATGATTTTGCAAATTAATCAGGTTAATATCTTGGTTTGTTTGTTAGCATTGAATTTGCATTGACTAAGTGTCGGTTCTTTTAGACCAGTTTCTTTTATTTAACAACGAAATTAAGGACCCTCAGTTCGCGTTATTAGAAAAAAACTTCACTTGAAGGAAGTTATTCTCAACATTTACAATAAGCGGAAAATTTACAGTTCTATTTGAAATCATGTATGAATAAAAATATTTATCAAGATTTCACAGTGCAATTCTATGCTAAGCAACCACCATGAAAACCATCTTTTCTGTGTAATCTCAAAGAGATACTATCGACACGACTTTATCAAAGATTCCCCACGATTTCAAAGGAGAATGTTGCTAAATTGATATGCTGGGGAATTTTAACTGACGTTGCTCCATTTCAACATTATTCCGTTGTTTTTTTTTCTTAGCTTTAGACTCCAAATGTTTCAATGTCACGCACGACACAATTAACCCCTTAATTTACCTTCTCCTGAAAGAAAAATTGATTCTACTGAAAATATAACTATTATTTAAGTGAAACATAACTAAGCATCTAGAAGTGCCTCGTAGATATCTCCTCTCTGAAGATAGGATTGAGATGAGCCAAGATTTTCCAACTTTACAATTTGCGTTGATTTTGATACGCAATTCAGATAGATGGATTATCTTTAGTGCGTACAAAGCTGCAATCAACAAAACTTATAAGAGGACTGGACTTACACGCTAAAAACAATAATTAAAAAATGCTCTCGTTTTTTCAAAGTAGATTATCTATAATAAATAAAATATCTCCCAAAAATCTAAGTTCTGAAAATTTTTGCTGTCACCTTTTGCAATACTACACAGTAATTCAAAATGGGTAACCAAATCCGACTGTGTTAAGTTCTGGATCACGTGCTGTAGGGAATGAAATAAATCAATTTTTTGTGAGTAAGTATTACTTTAGAGAGTGACTTCACCTTAAACTTTGTGTGCCTTAATAAATTTTTACATGATATTTTTCATCCAATGAACGAGTGCAATAGTAACAACACGGATGGCAAAAGGAAACAAAATTTCTCGTAACATCAATCAGCATCCTAGCTGCCAAAAAACCCAAAACAGTTTATCGCTTTGATTTTGCAGTCAAATGTTAAAAAAGAAAAGAAGAAATGAAATGAAAAAAAAAAAAAATCCGAAGATATAAATAGATATTTTCA
The DNA here is from genome assembly GCF_964205215.1 of Stylophora pistillata. Lineage (NCBI taxonomy): Eukaryota > Metazoa > Cnidaria > Anthozoa > Scleractinia > Pocilloporidae > Stylophora > Stylophora pistillata. Next base: position 19,602,524 of record NC_142519.1, read on the forward strand.
AAACACTGAATTGTCGGTCAAATCTAATGTCCTTCAACAAAGTAAATTTTTTGTCCATATGACAATGACAGGGATTGAAATGAAAGACTCGTTCTTACAAAGTTGCTTGAGCATAACGGTAGGTAAATTATTTTTGCTCTGTACATTTCGGACTTAAAAGATTCGAGCCATATGCCAATAAATTTGACGAAACAGATTCAGGGCAGATAATTTTGGAATCGGTCTGAATTAAAGCTACTCCTATAACTGAACTAGTTACTTACCACTGAATCGAAATCTGTCCATTCCTCTTCAGTCGTTTGAATTCATTTCTGATTACATGGTTGCGAAACACGAAAACTCATTAATTTTGAATGACTTCACCTTCTAAGCTAGCACTTTAATGTAAAATCCGAGAAAATACATGCTAAGCCAATGGATAGATGACAAAACCTTGTTACTTAGCCTCCGTTTTTTTTTGTTTTTTTTTTTTTGTTTTGTTTAGCTGCGAAATGTAATCAGGTGATAATTCATATATAGGTTACCAAAAATCATTATAGCCAGATTGGAAAAGGTTGTTTTTCTTTCCACTAAGTTAATAGGCATATTACCTTTCATTAATGTACTTTAATTCAATGATTACCAACATAACGCAACCAGTATCGAAATAAATCAGTGAAATTAGCGACAGAATCAGAGAAAGCGCTGTAAAAGAAACATTGTGCTCTAAACACTCAACGCTTAAATTGAACCACATGGATCATGAAACGGTGGAAAATCTGATCAACATTCATAAAAAGCTTTCCAACAAAAAACTCCTAAGAGCAATAAACAATTTTCCAAAAAATAATATTGGCGACCAGTAAACAATGTTTTCGAGTATACAACTAATTTTCCCACTCATGCAGAATGAAATTGGGTCCTCCGAGTTGAAAATAATATATTACATGTTAACTGCTTACAATTTTTCTTGTTGTATTCACAGCAATACTGTGAGGTGTTAATGCATCAAAATATAAACACATTGGACCGCCTGCACACGTAGCGGAAGGTAGTGGCATTAAAAGAAAGCCTACCGTAAATATATTTGTCATTTTGCTCCATAAGCTAAAGAAAGTAGCTAAGTCAAAACGATTGCATTTCCTCTTTCTTGAAGACGATTTTTTGAATTTTCTTCTTTCTAGAATCGACGTGGCCTTCATAAATCTTTAATGCGAGCGAGATTTCTACGGCTTTCTATCTTCCTAACTAAGGAGAACACTGCTAGCTGGCACAAAATTACCTTGAGAACCATCAGACGAGTAGAATAAGTGCATTTTCGTATCATTTGTTTCCTTAATATCCTGCCCTGAACTTGACGCTACATAGCTAGTAAACACTAAACTGGTCGTCGTCGCGAATCGCTGGCATTGAATAATTTAAGACAATGTCACCGTATCAAATAAAGGTAATTACCTCAAATCGGAACAAGGGTGCCCTGGATCTGATTCCGGTTTCCAGGGGAAAATCAGCTCATGTATTTTGTGACCTTCTTTCGCAAGGCCACGCAGTATTCCTGAAAGGCCGGAATAGCATGTTATTTCTGATTTGAAACATGTACAGGCCTGACTCTGGTATAAAACCGGACAAAACCATAGGAGATCAAGAAAAGAATGCTTTGCAGAGTTAAAAAACCGTGATCGATACTACTATGTTTGGCTTTTGCCGAATAACAAGAATTCTTCTGTAACCCAAGTAAACCTTTCCCATATAAAAACATTATCTCGACAATAACCAAATATATGAAACAGTTTCTTTAAAGTTAAAGGTGACCTTGGGAAACCGTACGGAGCGCAGAAACACTTCACTCTTTTTTTCCTTGAGATTGAAATAACATCTGTTTTTTTTTCTTTTTTTTTTTCGAAGAATATCACAAGACGTAATTAATTTTTGCGCTTGTGGCTGAATAGGTCAGGTATTTGGGCCTTTAATTTATGTAAGAAAATGTCATATCAAGCCTAGACGTACTCGCAGTTTTGTCATATTCCGTTCCACTTTTTACGTCATTATACAAATCTAACTATTTTACTGAAGGAAAGTCGATTTCGAGTTTTGATAAAGTCGCAGGTTGAACCAACGAATCCTCAAATTTTCCTTCACTGATATCTAGGGATATGTAAATAACTGAGCTAACCTTGATCTCTGCAAGTGGATCTCAGTCCTGGTTCCGTAATTACCAAGAAAATGATTACATAAAATATATCCGTTGTTACGTCTCAATTTAAAGATCGATTTACCTTTCTACGTTGGCTAGTTTTTGTAACCAATGATGGTAAATTTCATTCACCTCACGTACGCTGTACCGAACAAAGCCCAACAGCTAGGATAAAAACAGTGCGGTCAGCTGCTTAACACCGGACTATTAAACTTGAATCAGTCAGTGGACAATACCGGAAAAATTGAAATTTGGCAACCATCATAAAGGGACAGAAATGTCTTAGTTTTAATTTTACTACCTTGTTTGTTTTTATATGCCAGTATATTATCACCTCTTCCATGACATTGTATTTGCAATCGCCATCGTTCAAGATAAACATTTTTGAAAATACTCTCGATGCGAAGTGGCGCACAGGAAGAGTGATTACACTCATAGGTTGTGATAGATTGTTGAAATTTACGTTGCATTTTAGCTGAAGTCCTCCCATTCTTCCTTTAGAAAGGATCACATCAGGTTTCTTTTGTCTTAAATTAATTTTACAAAGGGATTTTTTAACGACCTACAAATGTCAGTTGGCCTGAATGGCTTTGTTCCACTGCCGTCAATGATCCTCTTGCAGTGGCACACAGAATATCTGTCGAGTGAATCTTTAATCAAGATACCTATCCCAAGTGAATTTTAATAATAAACTTTCTTGCCACCAACGAATAACTTATTCGCGTGATCGTCTTCCAATAGAAGTGAAAAACTTTTTCGCTTAATAAACCCTGTGATCAATTCATATTGAGCAGATGAATTTCTGTGCAAGTATTATTTTGTTTGATGGTCAGTGGCGCAAAATAATCAACATCATGACTGATTGAGCAAACTTTGAAAAGCCGGCAATAATGGAATAGACTCCAACTTTATTCATATAGGGTTAACAAGATCATTCCAAAGAAGGGACACAACAAAAGCTCAAGAATGAGACTAGACAATAGGAAAGTTAAACTTGAAATTCGGTATCTTTGCGATACCGGCGAAAGCTCTGCCGGCCATTAGGCACACGTTATATATTTTTGGATTCGAGCCGGGAAGACTGGCACATAAAATCGAGGCTCAGTGACAAACCTCCCGGCTACCCAGTTCCCGCGTAAAAAATTGCCCATGCTAGACAATTTTCTTTTGATGTTTCTTGATTGTTTTGTAACTTCTTGATTGTTTTGTAACTTCTCCGTTCTAGTTAACCTTTTAACTTCCATGGGAGGCCAAGACTGAATTTCTTCACAATATCAATATGACATCCAGCAAACAAGTGATGAGAATAATGAAAATTGTTATATACCTAGACTTTCACTCAACAAAATAAGCACCGTGATTGGTTCATTCTTCGTCACGTGCCCCTGATCAAATTCAAATGTATCCCGACCAGGAGACAATTGCGCAGTTGTTGCCCGCGTGCCGAAAACAGCAGCATTTTTTTTCCCGTAGGAATGTTTAAGGGAAAGTCTTAATATATAACAAAGCACTTAATGTATAGTCTCGAGGGAAAAAGCTAGTTTTGTTTTCCCATGAGTCCTGAAGTTTCCCGAGACTTGGTCATTAAGTGTCTAATATGGATTGGGGGATTACTAGTTGATTTAGATTCTTCTCGCTATCATCAAAAGAATTGTATGGCAGACAATAGGAAGAATTACTTATGAGATCTCGCTATCGAACGGGTTCATTCCTAAGTTTTTACTTGAGTAGTAAGGCTTTGTGAAAACAATAGTTAATAACTTTCCCCACCCATGATATTTCTCAAATTGCGAGCAATGCGAAATTTCCTAATTCGCGTCCAACTGTATTTAACGTGGCCTCTTGGCTCGGTGAAGTACAACATCTAGATTCGTCTAAGGTCTTTCAGGTAGGAAGGGCCGGTTCGCCCGTACAGGCCTGATTTTTTTCAGGTCTGATTTTCGCTATTGCATAAATAGCGCTCTCTACTGCGAGGATCGTGCATCATACGTATCTAATACCACAGTTCAAAATATATGAACTTCATATATACATTGTATCTGATTTATCATCACGGGTTTATTACGAATCAACTTAACGACCTGCTCCCAGTTGGCTTGTTAGCTCAATTGGTAGAGCGCTGCACTAGTATCGCAGAAGTCAGTGGTTCGAATCCCGTACAGGCCTAATTTTTTTTCAGGTCTGATTTTCGCTATTGCATAAATAGCGCTCTCTACTGCGAGGATCGTGCATCATACGTTTCGTTTGTTTGTTCGTACACAACGTTGACAATCTATCAGTCCCATCCCTATGCTCACACCGGGTCATAATATATGAAACGGCACGAATAACTTTATAATCGTTGTTTTGACATTTGTAGCATTTTTATATAAAGGCATTTGACGTAATTCTTTGTAAATGAGGATCTATGAGAATAAGAAATGAGACTGAAATATTTCATGTCTAACCTGTGCTTGTATCATGTAACATACATCGCTCATTTGCCTTTCCGGCACAAATAAGTTGTCGAACTCTATGACAACCTGGACGTGACTGCTATGACAGTTATTTTGGGATATGTATAACTATGTTTGTGCATTCTGGTGGGCGTGCTGTGATGAGGGGGTTTATTCACGCTGGGAAGCTTTCACTACTCTTTTTCAACAGAGAGAACAACGATGAGACCAGCCACGCGGCTTTCCACGCGCCCAGCTAACAAGGTCGAATTACCTCGTGCGTATCCACATGAGAGGCTGACCATGAAAACACAGCCTTAACCTTAACACAACAAACACGTGGCTATGACACGCGGGAAAAAAAAGTATCTTTAATCGCTAATTAGATCTTGTATCTTCTTTTTACACTTGTATCTTGTCTTATTTAAACTTTTTGGCTGTGTTACGTTTGACACTGCGAGAGACCACGATACTGTAGCATTTTTTTCTTACAAATTTATCCGTGGCGTGACGAGTTGGACAGACAAGATCCCTTATGATTTTGATGTGTATAAACAATCAGTTCGGATAACCTCAGAGCCCAAGTGAAATACCCGGTGAATCAATTTCATGCTCTACTCAACGCAATAAAACCGATAACCGTTTGTAAAATGTAAGGGCAACTTGGAGTGTAAATTGCCTTATTTCTCATTAACACTGCCCAATATGCAGAATTGATTGAATCATCTAAAACACCTGAACACACTGGAGCTTTTCGGACCAATAAACCACAACAAACACGCGATGGAAAATAAAACACCGTTATCAAACCAAACAAGAAAATTTGCAAAAGCGGTAATCCTGACTGAAGACAGCTTTAATTTAGCTGTGGTAAAACTCAATCAGTAGTAAAGCCTCAAAAAAGTACTATTTTCGGGTTGGTGTCGATTTACACACAAGGCTAGATTGAGGCAATACCTAAACCTCATAGTGATTTGGTTACAAAACATAGGAAAATAACCCCACAATACTCACCGTAAATGAGTTAAAACAAAAAAGAGAGGAGTTTGTAAGACTTACTTGCTACAATGTCTGGTTTATTAAGCCTCCTCTTCAAAGAGCTTTTGCTAAATCACGGTTCAGCTTTATTTTAGTCTCGGATTATCCAAACGGCAACTACATGTTAAAATCGACGACTTGTCGAGTCCAATATTCATTGTTTTGTTATTGCGTTTGTTCGCTATGTCCAAATAAGTAGCCAAGACGATTTTTTTTAATAACTTTCAAAACTTTTAGACAAGAATCGGAATAAACCATCTAATCTTCGGATAAATCCTTGGCCTTTTTTAGGGAGGCAGGGACGATATGACGTTACCAAAGATAAATCCTATTTGCTTATATTACAAAATTATCGACCAACGTCTTGGTTTGAGGTTTATTAATAAGAAAATTTCTTACCGCCTAGAAATCCAGAGACGTCATGGAATGATCCAGATGAAGATGATGGCGAGATGTGGGCTGCGCAGTGTTATGCAGAGAGCTCCACTGCGTGATTTCAACATGCGTAATTAGACATTTTTGTCGTGTTAAATTCTTTGACAAATAAAATCTGCTACTGATTGATTTTAATTGAATCAAGCGTCGCAGCAGGACATTTGATAATTAAATAGGACAAATATAAGCTTGACAATTAATCACTTGTGACAAAAGCAGGCATCGATAATGCTCCTTTTTTGTCAAATTCAAATAAGCCACAAGAGGAATGTCTAAGATCCTTCAAAAGTTTGAGGTGTATTGCAAGGAAATGAAAACATCTGAGATAAACTGTCTGAAGCACGATCAAACACGATCTTGCTTACGATAATTTTGATCCACTAAATGTTCAATATGCTTTAATTTTACTTTTGAAATTGATTTTGGCTTTCGATCCTCTTGGCTGTCTTCGGTTTATCTAAGCAGTTTGTATCACTGTTCACGAGGGACTTCGGACTGCGATTTCGCTTTTTAATGATTGATCAGCGTTTATTGTTTCTGAAAATATAGTATAGGAGATCCAATTGGCAAGTTTATTCCATTATTTAAAGCTGCATTAATTCACCTGTTCTAACTGTTTTTCATGTTAATCAATTTTTCACACAATTGTTGAACAAAGGTTTAACATTTCGACCGATTCCCGAAGAAAGGCGTAGAGAAGATTTGAGTTGGTGTCTTTCTATCCGTTAACATAAACAAAATAATCATGCCTTCTTTCTCTTTAGTTTGTTCATTTTGTTCCGAAACTTTTTTGGGAGTATGCTTTGTTGCACTGGCCCTCTTGTGGGCCCTTTTGTTGCAACTTGATATATGCCACGAGTAAGGATAGTAATCTTTAAATAGCATTTTTGTGAGTCAGGTCCAGGCACCTTGCCAACCAGGTTGTACACAAACGGATCAGTCGTAGAGGGTACGAAAAAGAAAGATAAAAAGCGCTCTCATCCTTATTTTACAAGTTCCTCCGAGAAAAAACATTCTTCGTCTTTTTCGAAAGAACTAGATGGACTGTAAGACAACTGCCCCAAGCTAAACAAGCCTTACTTCATCTAACAAATGAATCTAATGTATTTTACAAATGCCGATGATATATTGGCTTAGGTTGATAAGTGTATTACATTGTTTATAATGAGCGAGGTAATTGAATTTGACACCGAATAAGTCTTTGGTGACGGGAGATGACGGTGACGATCCAACTCAGACGAACGAAACACCGGTTTAGTTAGGAGGGAATTCAATGAGCCAGAACTTGCGATCAACCTTCAATTTAAAGGCTAAATATTTTGTTTGTAGATACACACGCACTTCAAGGGGAGAAACGACGGGCAAGATCTGTTAGTGTCCAAGAACCCAACGAAAAACCAACCTACATTCTGAAATTGAATTTAATAGAACCTTCCAACCCTTAAGGCGTATGATGAATTTCCAAATCATGAGGGTTAAAACAAGAGGTATCGAGGCATGCATTTGCTATTCATTCCAGAGAAGAGGACGGAAAATCTCCACAAGCCTTTTACTTCATTATCTTACTGTTTTGTTTCGTGTCACTGAGATTGGGCATAACAAAGGGCATTGCATATAAGCGATTTGACAAAGTGATATCAAGTTACTATAAAAAGAGGAACATCAGAAAGGATTGGTCATTTAAATGAATATAGAAATACTTTAATAGTTGAACCTGACAACTTATCGTTAAAAATTAAGTATTGAGGTTGCTCGACAGCTGGTTAAAATCATTAGGTTTCCGAACACTCGAGGTGAGACCACAATCAACTGACCCGGGGCGAGATGAAGATTATCGATCAGTTACAGCTAAGCTCATATTCTAACATCAGAACCAAACCAAGGCACTAAATTTAATAAATTTAAAACTATGATCACGAAAAGTGAGTAAGGCAACCCTAAAGCAACAATCTCTTGATATCATCTTGCAATGACTTAGCTGATGAAGTAGTGACTGTAACAGCAAACAATAGTATGGCTAACATCGTTAACTGAGGTACTGACTTGGATTTTCAAACAGGGGTCTGAGCGTCTTGCGAATTTACCATACGCTACCCATTGACGTTTAATTTCGGTAAGAATTGTATCATTTTTCCAGCGCGCGATTTCTATCCTTTTGTAGCCTCTTAATTTACACGGAGTACTGATATATTTTTTGAAACGGTTTAATCGCTTAATGTCATTCCTGCCAGTGAGCTCATTTTTAGCACCTTTTTTTTAGGCTCCACTTCCGTCAATAACTAAGCTGTAAGAGACCTTCTCGGCTCGTGGTCAACAAAATTAATAAACAAACTAGGAAAGAATATTCAAGAAAGGACATCGTATTGAGCTCTTTAATTTGCGGATACAACTAAAAGCTAGAACACGCCAGAGAGTCCTAGAACTATAATTTTCATCTCGAGCTGAAGACCTTTCACTTCCTTTCAAGTTTAGTGACAGCTGCAAACATGTCCGCTCGCATTAAGATCAAAGGTAGTAATCTACAATGCCTCAGTCACAGTGCCTTAGCAGAGTACATATTGACTACGATTTATAAACGCCGGAATTATGTGCTGATTAGTACAACTGTCAAAGATTACTTGACCCTATAATGAAACCATCGCTACAGAAAAACTTGGATAAGTTACTTGTCTCACGCACATGGTGTTTTACGAAAATTTGGTAGAAACTTAACCTTAAAAATATTTCAGAAAATTTATTCGGCAGCGAGCTTCATGTTTCAGATTTGATTTTCGTTTTTTGTGAAAAAAAAAGTCATAACCCTGGAGTACAAAACTCAGGGCCATTAATATTGTTGATTTTGCCACTTTCTTTTTCGTTTTATTTTTTTTTTTTAGTCAAATTCCGTTATCCATGGGGAATTATCCCCGAAACAAACGAGGTCACCTACCTTAAAGTACAAGGGACATCTCCCTTGCGTGGCTTTTCCAAATTGACGTTAGTTTTTAACTAACTGAGACCTATGCGTATTTAAACAGTTCCGATCACTTATGTAGATTCCCATTTTGAAAACTTTCTCCAATTAATATGAGCGACAAGAAACAACTTTGATTTTCACCTGTATACTGTCCATGACTCACCTTTGTACTCCAGATATCAAAAAACCTTGGACGGTCTACCGGCTTTGAATTTCTCTCGACTTAGCGTTATGGTCACAACTTTGTCTTAATGCTTTTATACGCTTCGTGAAATGATAGATGTGATAGGTACGGAAGACCGCTTGACGCCAATCTAAATTATTGATAAGTTGCTTTTGTCAATATAAGACGACGCATCTTCAAATTGATTTGTACACACATTTAGAAGATATTAGAATTATCACTTCAGTTTATGTTGTGCTTAATTGACTGGAAATTCTTAGACTTAATCACGCAAATTTCTATTTCTGCCTCAAAAACTCCAATCTACTCGCTCCTTTAGCTGTGGATTAAACACCACGAAACATCGATGTTGATTCTTGTCACACCGTAGAGAAGGATTGCGGGCGGTACTCATAACACAACTCTTACCCCTTAGCCGCCAAAGATAATTACTCCGGATTTTAAAGGTTAAGATTATGTTATCTCTTTATAAAATTAGTTTTTGGCTCTATGTTTTG